>NC_056741.1:1205754964-1205972464 GCF_019279795.1 Protopterus annectens
AAAGAATGGAGACAAGTACCGAAAAACAAACTCCACAAACAAATGGTAACTTGTGGAGGAATTAAGGCACCAAAAAACATTTTACCAAGACTTTAATAGTCCACAGCACACGAACAGCTTTCCAACAAAGAATACAGCCCGGTACACAGCACTGCTGTGTACCTGGCTGTATTCTTTGTTGGTAAGCTGTTCGTGTGCTGTGGACTATTAAAGTCTTGGTAAAAAGTTTTTTGGTGCCTTATTTCCTCCACAAGTTACCATTTGTTTGTGGAGTCCGGTACAGGTCTTATCCCCCTGCCGAGAGGCTGTGAGAGTGTGGGAATGGGCGATATCCACCAACCGCCTTCTGGTAGCAATGCACATTCTGGGTCGGTCCAACATATTGGCGGACAAACTGAGTAGGGTGACTCTCACCCCATACGAGTGGTCTCTCAATCCTTCAGTTGCGAAGCAGATCTTCTGCACATGGGGTTGGCCTCGCTGCGAACTTTTCGCCTCTCCGTCAAGCACATAGTGCAGCGGAGTACTTCACAATACTTCCCCCTTCAGGGGAGACCCCGAGAGATGCTCTGGTGCATGCTTGGCCACCCGGTCTTCTTTATGCTTACCCCCCCTCCCGCTTATGATGAAGTTCATTCAGAAAGCACGTCGGTTGGGGAGCAAAGTTATCCTCATAGCCCCATTCTGGCCTCGTCAGATCTGGTTCCCTTATCTGCGGTCTCACAGTATAGTTCCTCCATGGATCCTGGATCCCATTCCAGATTTGATTTTGCATCCTGCGGGATGCCCAACCCCGAACCTGCTAAACCTCAAGCTGACTGCTTGGTTGATCCAGTTCCTCTGATGACTAGGACTCCCGGTATCTCATCACCAGTGAAGGCCATTCTGGTGGCGGCCCATAAGCCTGCTGCCAGAAAAATTTACAATAGTAAATGGAAACGTTTTTCCATCTGGGCCGAAGGCAAGGGCCTGGATCCTTTTACAGCCCCTATTCCAATGATTTTGGACTTTTTGTCACTAATCTTTCAAAAAGGAGCGAGCGCTTCCACTGTTAAGGTACAACTAGCAGCCATTTCCCATTTTCACGTGGGAGATGGGCTTGGATCTGTAGCATCTTCAAAGATATGCAAAACCTTCTTGAGGGGCATTTTTCTTTTGAAACCACCAGTGAAGTTGGTGGTTCCTCCATGGGACTTAACTTTAATCCTACAAGCTTTGACAAGTCCACCTTTTGAGCCTGCCACCTCGGTTCCGTTAAAATTCTTGTCTTGGAAAACAGCCTTTTTAGTGGCTATTACTTCAGCCAGGAGGGTTTCAGAACTCCAAGCCCTGTGCATGAAACCCCCCTACCTCATTTTTCACAAGGATAGAGCGTCTCTCAGGACTAACCCATCTTTCCTACCAAAGGTGGCTTCAGAGTCAAATATTAACCAATCAATCAATTTACCGGTATTCTTCCCAAAATTTCAGAACAAAGGGGAGTACACATTACACAAACTGGATGTACACAGGCAACTACGTTTCTACCTGCACAGGACTAAAGATTTTCACAAGTCTGATCAGTTGTTTGTGTCTTTCGCCAGATCAGCTATGGGAAAGGCAATTTCTAAAGTAACCCTAGCTAATTGGATTTCTCAGTGCATAATCCACGGGTATACGTCCTCAGGTAAACCAGTTCCTATGGGAATCCACGCTCATTCAACCTGATCCATTGCTACATCCGCAGCCTTCTGGTCCAGCGTTCCTCTGGACGACATATGTTCAGCAGCTACTTGGTCCTCTTCTCATACATTCATTTCCCATTATAAATTGGTTATGATTTCGAGGAGTAGGGCTTCCTTTGGCTCCACGGTGCTTCAGAATATCCTTCCGTAAGGCTACCCAGGGTTATTTTTATAGGTAGCTGGGGACTCTGTCCCACAGGTTTCAGAACAAATGAAGTAACTACTTCAGATAAAGAAGTTATGTACTCACCATAATGTTCCATCTGAGTAGGTACTTCATTTGTCTGCAACCGACCCCCCCTCCATGCCCCCTAACCATATCATGATTCCTGGTCATCTGGAAAATGTTATTTTTCATGAGGTTAGGCAATACTTGATCCTCTGTCGAAGGTGTGAATTTTTGGACTGAACAAACTCGATCTGAGGTAATACAGTAGGCAGCAGGGGATTATGGGTAGGGGGAGGAGCTAGGAGCTCGGATCTTTTAGCTAGTGAAGCTGCTGGCTCGGATCCGATACCCACAGGTTGCAGACAAATGAAGTACCTACTCAGATGGAATGTTATGGTGAGTACATAACTTCTTTTTAATCAGTCACTACAATTACCAGCCTTTTTCCCAAATTTTTCTAACAAAGGGGAATATGCCATTCATTTACTAGATGTGCACAGACAGCTACATTTTTATCTTCACAGAACTAACAATTTTAGAAAATAGGATCAGTTATTTGTAGCATTCTTTTCCCTCCACACGGGCAATCCAGTTGCTAAGGTTATTTTAGCTAAATAGCTCATAGACTGCATGACATTTAGCTATCATTCTAAAGGACTTCAACTTCCCAAGTCAGTTCAAGCCCATTCAACAAGAGCTGTGGCAACATCAGCAGTTTTTCATGCCAGGGCTTCTCTAGACGACATCTGTGCAGCAGCCACTTGGTCCTCTCATCATACCTTTATCACTCACTACAAATTAGATCAAGTCTCAAGGGGTTGAGCATCCTTTGGCTCTATGGTGCTTAGGAATATTCTTCCATGATGAGACCTCCCAAGGCTAAAGTAGCTGGGGATTCTGTCCCACTGTCAAGGATTGGGTGAAGATTAACAACATCAGATAAAGAAGTTATGTCTTACCATAATGTTCCATCTGTGTTGTTGATCTTCACCAATCCTTGACATCACCACCCACCTTCCCCCATCCTAAGACTCTTAGTAGATCAGATTAGCCCTAAGCTAGTTTTCTCATTAAGGGCTCATATATGGCCTCATTCTCTATACTGTCTATAGTTAACCATATTATTTTTTCTATATACTATTATTTGGCAAACTCGATCTGAGGTAATCTCTGTGAGGAGCATTATGGGTAATGTCTGGCTTGAGAGTTTGGAGAGTGCAAGCTGGAAGATATGGCCGAGCCAGTTCCGGGGTTTGGAACCAAACCCACTGTAAAGGATTAGTGAAGATCAACAACACAGGTGGAACGTTATGGTAAGACATAACTTCTTTTTTTTACTGTTTTCTGCAGTAGGAAGCCTTGGAATTATTGTTTTTACTTGATGCCACTCGGCATCTGAGAATGTGCCTGTGTGTCAAACAAAGTGTATATTCATGAGATGGGGCAGACTGGATGGGTTTGCAATTGCATATCCACTGGGAGATGTAACCCTACAAGGGTATGAAAGTCAAGGGTAGGTATCACAGGAAACATGAGAAGGACATACTAAGAGGGTTACAGTATATTTAGGGATACTAGACTATGATGTTGTAGTTACAAATATGGAGGCCAATTACAGGTATTCCCACAGCAGTTGCATACAGCACATCTGCGCAGTACGTATAGTTAGTGGTTTGGCTTCTCACACCAGTGTAGGTATTCAGCTGCATATGTGGGCAACAGTCGCAGGTAAATAGGTAAATAATATGATGCAGATTAATATATATATATATATATATATATATATATATATATATATATATATATATCTATATGGGTCTACTTCATTTCACTAAAAACACGCTTCACTGAAACTCATTTCATTGAAAGCTCAGTTCACTGAACATCAGTTGCCTGAGCACAATTCACAGAAAGCTCGCTTCACTGAAAACTCATTTGACTGAAACTCATTTTGTTGAAAAGTATATGTGCTGTTCCCCACTGTAGTGTGATCCTAGAGTTAGTATATATAGTAAGGGTGGTGTGAGGGGCAGCCCTCCACATAGCTTGGTTATATATTATCTTCTGTAAAGCGTTATTCATTCAACTTGTAATTATCCATGTCTATGGTTTCCAACATTTAAAATAGGTGGGGGGCTATGCCCCCCACACACACCCTTACTATATATACACTATAAGTATATAACAGTGTGTACTTTTCATGCACAGTACATATAGTTAGTGGGTCGGCTTCTCACATCAATGTAGGTATTCAGCTGTATATGTGGGCAACAGTCTCAGGTAAATAGGTAAATAATATGATGCAGGTTAATATATATATATATATATATATCTATATCTATATATATATATATATATATATATATCGACATCTAAATATCACGGACATTTAACAGGTAAGACATTTAAATTAGCTAATCATGCCTACCATGTTTTAGTAAGTATGGCAGTGTTATGCATGTCTGGTAGGCATGATTAGCTAAATTTAAATCTCTTACCTGTTAAATGTCCGTGATTTGCGATGTCGATTAATTTAGATGTCGGTGAAGTGGATGTCGATGTAGTAAGTTGTCGATCCATAGACATGAACCCATATATATATATATATATATATATATATATATATATATATATATATATATATATATATATATATATGGGTCTACTTCATTTCACTAAAAACACACACCACTGAAACTCATTTCATTGAAAGCTCATTTCACTGAAAATCAGTTGCCTGAGCACAATTCACTGAAAGCTCACTTCACTGAAAATTCATTTGACTGAAACTCATTTTGTTGAAAGGTATATGCGCTGTTCCCCACTGTAGTGTGATCCTGGAGTTAGTATATATAGTAAGGGGGGTGTGGGGGGCAGCCCCCCACATAGCTTGGTTATATATTATCTTCTGTAAAGAGTTATTCATTGAACTTGTAATTATCCATGTCTATGGTTTCCAACGTTTAGAATAGGTGGGGGGTATGTCCCCCACACACCCCCTTACTATATATACACTAAGTATATAACAGTGTTTACTTTTCATGGCTGTGCCTTATTTAAACTCTGCTTCTCTGTTGTACAGGGTGTTTATGGCCACTGTTATAATGATATAGAAGAAAATCCATCTAGAAGAATCTAAATATAGGTTTGCTTTGTTGCTTGTGCTAATATGAGCTTTTGAAATGTTACTTCATTGATAGTATTTATTGAAGACAATAAGTGATCTGTGAGATTTGCATTTCAAGTTTTTCAACTGCTGCATATACAAAAAAGAACATTTCAGAATCAATGCATCGCAAAACTTTTGTATAACACATTTCACCAAAAAAAGTGAACTAAATATATAACTCATCACGTCTTCCTCAGCATGTGCACACCATGCAAGAAAGGAAATCAGTAATTCATCACAGTGCAAGTAACAATAACTTAAAAATAAAAAATGAACTCTTACCAGTAATATCCACCAGATACCTGTTGTATACCTGTTCAAAGAATGTGATATGGCAGCCACCTTCTTTGACAAAACCAATGTCCTTCCAAAGCAACCTTCTTAAAAACCTACCAGTACCCATGCAACAAAATATGACCATTATCTGTAACATATTCCTCATCACAGCCTGAACTCAGAAGTCCTCATTTCATGACACCCTCAAAGCTTAATCTGGAAGGTCAGCAACTGCTACAAAATTTATGGATACAAATATTAAAAAATAGAAGTCATATCAAAAAGACACACACACAAACACACACAGTGCCTGCTTATTTCAACAAGTAATACAAAGATTTACATGCCGTTAGTAACAAGGTTAATGCATGTATGACCACCATCTCCGAGTACAGATGGCAAACAATAGAAACAGCTTTAATGAGATATTATGAACCAAACTGTCTTGACTAATGCAGTTGTTACTTAGCAGCTTGGGGAAAACCATGGATATTGATTAGGTGGTCATGAAAGAGTCGCATGCATTGGAAGGGTCTACTCTATGCAATGGTTTACCTACAAAAGTTCAACAGTATCTTCAGCAAATGGTGCACTGAAAAACTGTTTCCAAAAGGATGAGTCAAAAAAATGTATGAAACAGAGAAAAGAATTTCAGAGGAGGCAAGCCTCCTACACTCCCTTGAAATTATATATACCAAGTCAATGATTGCACCAAAGTGTTGTAAATAGGAAAAACACTAAAAAGTGTACTGCCAGGTCATACAATACATTACACTAGCTCACCATGACAAAAATATCTTTGCACTGAATATGCATGACTGCATAACAGTAGAGACAGCAATGACTCATAGGTATGCCCTAAAAATGCATACCTTGAGGTACCTGAGCATTTAAACATAGTACTGTATAATATATATATATATATATATATTTCTGTGCATAAGGGTGGTAACTCCAACGAATTATCAAACTATAGACCTATTGCCACATTATCTCCACTGGCAAAGATCATGGAGAAATGAATTCATAATCATAAGCAGCTGTTAAACCACCTAATAGAAAACAATTTACTAGCCAACTGTCAACATGGGTTTAGACCATTTCATAGCACCACCTCTGCTCTTTTATCTTTCACAGACTGTATTAATAAGAATCTCAACAACGACACTTTATCCTCAGCCCTCTTCAATGATCTTTAGAAAGCCTTCGATTTGGTTAACCACCACTTACTCATTAATATTCTCACGATATGGTTAACCACCACTTACTCATTAATATTCTCACGATATGGTTAACCACCACTTACTCATTAATATTCTCACGATATGGTTAACCACCACTTCTCATTAATATTCTCACTATATGGTTAACCATCACTTACTCATTAATATTCTCAAAAACCTGTCTCTAGACACACTGGTTATTCAATGGTTCCAATCATACTTGGACAACAAGCAGCAGGCTGTCCTCTGGAAAAACAACTTATCCTCCCACCTCCCCATTGCCCTTGGCATCCCTCAAGGCTCTATATTAGGCCCTCTCCTATTCTCTGTTTTTATAAATGACCTATATTATGTTATACCTCAAGCTACTTGCATCCAGTATGCAGACGATTCGACGTTAGCATGCTATGCCACCTCACCATCTGTCCTAAAGTCCATAACCCAAAATGTGTTTAACACAGTCGAGAAATGGCTTCTACATCGATGCCTCATTCTGAATCCCCAACAAACAAAACTGTTACTATTTACTCCCACCCGTAGGGCCTCCCCACTTAATTTTACTATCACATCTAGCAATGGCACTGTTATATTTCCTGATTGTACTACTAAACTTCTTGGGGTTCTAATTGACAACAACCTTACCTTTGATTCCCATATTAATAGCACTATAAAAACAGTCAACAAACAAATTACGTTTCCTATACAGGATTAAATTCTCCCTGACTCCACTAGCCAGGACCACCATTGCCCATACCCACTTAATCTGTAACCTTCTCTATGCCTCACTTATATATACAAAACTATGTAAAAACAACATCAACAAGATAGCAATCTCCTACAATAATGTTGCCAGATTTGCAACTGGATCTGCCTTCACAGCCCATCATTGTGATAATCTTAAACAGCTAGGATGGCTAGAACTATGAAATACAATACTATTCAACCAGTTAACAGTTACCCACAAGATCCTGTACCAACCTACTAACACACCTATATTTACTAACCTAATCACCCCCTATAACAACCTCAAGACCCTACGCTCATCAAATAAACTACTTGTACAAATGGGTAAAGCTAACAACTTGGCTGGTGACTCCTTGTTCACCAATACAGTGGGGAAAACCTGGATCTCCCTTCCAAAAGACCTAACCAACATTATTTAAAAGCAAACTGAAGCCATACCTTAAATCACAGTGGCTATGCCCTTGTTCTAACCCTGATTAACTACCTCTATTTTCTCAAAGTATTTATCTCCATACCTGTATAAACTAGTTACTTTTCTGTTAACTACAAAGAAAGTATTCTCTTAAATTAAATTTTTATTAGGGAATTTTTTGAATGGCTAACCAGAGCCAAAATGTACCATGATTCTGTTTACAGAACTGCTACAAAATGTAATGAATGGGATGAGTATCTGTAAATTTAGCTGTATTTGTAAATGTCTCATAGTATATATGATACTGTTTTTTTTTTTTGTTTGTTGGAGCTTTTCTCCCCGGGCCTCCACTGAAAATGGACATATATCTAGTTGGACTAGCCCGGTCAACAAATGTAAAATAAATAAAATAAATAAATAAAATAATAAAACATTGACATCTAAAGAGTGGAAGTGTTTCATTCCCAGAATGTAACTTAGTAAAAAAAAATCAACGTGTCAGTGGCATGTCCACTGCATAGCAGCTAGTTGTTAGTTGATATCATCCATCTCTGCCTACATCCACCATACTGTAAACTTAACTTTAACCTATCTTAAGTATTTTGTATAGGGTAGTTTCTACTTTACTCTTCCACATCTTAGTAGGTTTGGCTATTTTATGCTGGCTGCACCATTATGGCTTGGATATCCTGTGTTTGAGAAGCAATCTGGGATAGGAAGTCATTCACTGAAATAGGGGAGATGGAGTTCTAAACACTGGACAGTTGATCGAGGAGAGTTGTAAACAGCCTCTTCCACAGAAATGCTAACACCCTGTGGAGTTTACAATGTTACACCAAGTCAGTCTAAAGGGGAGGAATAACATGCAACAAACAGTGCTTTTGAGTACTATAACTGTGGATGATACATCTTTTGAAATGCACATATCTCTTTTGTCAGGGATGTGAAAAATCCCACTTTTCCAGGACACTGTTAAGTAATGGGAGTTAGGATTAGGGAAACAATCGTGTACCCCTGACATGGGTTGATGCACCAGCTATACCACCTCTAACTTAACATTTATTGACACTGAGATTATTGTACATTACAAAAGAATGACAAAGGCTGATTAGTGAAGAGGATAAACCCATAATTTTGGAAATCATCACTGATCAGCAGTTCTGGTATTGCTTTGTTCAGTATGAGAAGTATAGATTAGACTTAGCACAGTCATCTTCCAGAGATGTACATAATAATGTCAAGCTGTGCAACTTAGCCATACTAGGCAGTGGATTATTCCATGAGCAATACATTATAATGAAAACTGATTGATGGCATGTCCATATTACAGAAGAATGAATATATAAATCAAATTTAGAAATTCTGCCCACATGAAAGAAAATCAGGTAACAGCAACACTAAATTACAAATGAATAGCACTGCAGTAGCTGCCATGCCTTGGTATTTATTTAGTTATATTATTTATTTATTTTCTTTCATTTTCTCTTTATTTTCTTTTTGTTGACTGGGTTGTTCCCTCTAGACAATATCCTCTGTTAGGGGAAACCCAAGGTGGTATTCATATAGACTAGGGAAATTTGGACAGGACTGTAGGGCACATCCCCAAATGGCATGATCTTTTATGCCCACCTGGGCTACCACCATCTCAGGCAGACGAGACATTTAACAAAGTAGTGTCTAACACTTATGGATTTGTCTTTCTTCCTGATATGCAGCACTCTCAAACTTGTTATATGCAAGTAAGGGAAATATGGATCTATAGTCTCAACTATTATATCCTCAAAGTTTACAAATTCCTTGTTAAGTCCCTCCATTTGTTCCTAGTCTCTTAATTCAGTTTTAGAAGTTCTTTCAACCTTTTTTGAAACTGCACAATATTTTATTTATATTTCTCCATGTACTCATCCACACAGTGGCATAAATACCATTGAATATGTGTGATTTAACCTGGACACCCAGAACTCCCCTCTACACTGCTTTGGGTAATGTTTATGTGTCTGTTCATTCTCTTACAGTCCTATTAAATAAGCTAAACACCTCATGGTCTAAGATCTCAATCATTTCCTACTCCCTCTCTACTATGGAGCTCGGACTCTCCAAGTCTGTTCCTGGGAGATTCAGATCCCCAATGAGTATTGCCTTCTTACTTCAACCCCACCTCTTTATTCTGCCCTCCATCTTAAATAATTCACTCTTGTTCTGTTTGGGGGGGGGGGTGATGAAATGCATTAGTTCAATGACTTTCCCTGATATTTGCTCAACCTCAGCAGCCAAAGCACTAAAACTAGTTTTTGACCACGGCTTCACCCACACCACATTCCTGGTTTGTTGTTCTTTCGCCTCCTCTCTGACCTCACAGCTGAGGCCACATATTCATATTTTGCCTTCTTGCATTGTTCTTCAGCCCCATTTCCTTTTCACTTGTATACAAAGGAAGTCCCTTTGCAAACACTACTGTCCTCCAATGGCTAAAATGGGATACAATTTTTGGTTATTTCAGAGCCATCAGTTAATATAAAGTATACAAATTATAGAGTTTCAATTATTTAGATTCTTGTCCTTTCAGAGCAAACATGGTACCCATGTAACTAGTAAAGAGAGACACCTTGCAAATGCTTAACCATTCATGTCTAAACTTACGTTTATCATTTAAAATAACCCTAGGGTATCAAAACTTATCAGACAAATTTGTCAAGCATGGCTAAGCTTAACAATGACCAATGGAGTTGTTAGCTTAGTAATCACTTATGAATTTATGAACATTATAAATAACTAACATGGTATCTTCAGGTTCAGGTAAATAATAGTGAATATTTATAAACTATGTAATATATTGGTTTTGTACTATGCTTTGTAATAATTAACTACACTTTATTTGACATTACATGAATTCTTTTAGTTTCACTGATTTTAATGCCTTGTGAAGGGGTGGTGGTATATTTTGGAAAAATTCACTCTCAGCAAATGCTTGTAGTCCAAGTGCTCTTTGCAAAAGCACTAGCAAACTGTACTTATAGTCTGTGGTTGTATTTTAAACCTTTCAATTTTTCTGAATTAACATGTGTATTTTAAGAAGGTCATTAATACTTTTGATTTTGCTGTGTCTTTTTATGTCTTCTTCGTGGTTAACTTAAAAAGGATGTAGCCTTGGGGTCAACCACATGTCATAATGTATTGCTCTCCCCAACCAGCTAAGAGCTGCATCATTTAAGCACAGACATCTTCAGCTTGATGACTGATGTAAAAATTATGTCATAATGACAAAGATTATTCACAGCAGGTCATCTTGAAATACCTTCAAATGGCCCTTGTGGAATGCCAAAACAAGCAAGTGTCACATTTTGCATCTCTCATCATAGTCAGTTACATCTGAGATAAATGTTTCCTTGGGGGAGGGGCATTCACAGATTTATCTCCTTGAAGGTACTGCTCAAATTAGTGAACACTACTCATACATTCATACGCAAGCACTAGGCTATCGGTCTTTGAGCCTATATAAGCCTAGCCAAAAAAGGTTCCCTGGCTTTCTCCACCCAAGAAAATTATTTTCCTGTGCCCTGGTCGAGAAAGGCTACAGAAGTGATCCACCTGGTGAATTTCCTGTTTCCCATCCAATTGCCAAGATTTTTCTTAAAGAGGGCTAATGAGGAACTTTGCTTGACATGAATGAGTAGTCTGTTCCAGAGCATGGGAAGTCTCTGGGACAGGAATCTATCCCTCCAGCATGTTCTGTTTATTGTGATGACAAGGTTTAGGTCCCTGGAGCATGTGGCTTGGAGAAACTGGGATTTCTTTAAGTGTAGCATGTCCATCAGATCTGGGTTAGAGATGGCTTTGTACATTAGGCAGAGGTCGCCTCTGAGTAGGCGATATGGAATGGAGTAGAGCTGGAGTTTTTTGAGACAGTCTGTGTATGGCATCTGTTTGAGGCCTTTAATCTGCTTAGTGAGGTATTTCTGTGGCCTTTCTAGTTGTTGTAGATGTCTTGCAAGGCACATGCCAAATGGGGCATTGTACTCTATCATGGGTCTGATGAGGGATGAGTAGAGAGGAATGATAACCTCTATTTTTTTGGAGGAGAACCCCCTTTGTGATGGGGTGTGCCACTTAAAAGGATTTCCTGACCACTCTGGCGATGTGATTATCATAGGAGAGACTACTGTCCACCTGTGTTCCAAGGTCTTTTATCACACTTTTGGTGTTTAGTAGGCTACCGCCTATGTGGTAGTGCATGGGTACAGTGTTTTTCCCAAAGGGGATAACAATGCACTTCTTGGCATTGAGCTTGAGGCCATGAATTTGACACCAAGCATCAGTCTCAGTGAAGCCCCTTTGTAGAATGTCCACATCATTAGGCAATTCTATTATGGCACCTAGTTTGCAGTTGCCTGTGAACTTCATTAGCCAGAGACCAGCTGTATTAGCCTGGACTTCTGAGAAGTAGATACCGAACAAGAGAGGACCCAGGACCGAACCCTGTGGTACTTCACTTGTCACTGGTCTGAAGTCAGATTTGGAGTTGGCTACTTTCACTGTGTGGGTTCTGTCAGTGAGCCAGTTGGCCACCCATATTGTGACATAGGGATTTATGTACAGTCCAGTGAGTTTATCTATAATACCAGAGTGAGGGATGGTGTCAAAAGCCTTGGAGAGGTCAAGATAGGCTGTGTGCACTACATTATCCTCGTCTACGGCTCTGGTGACTGCTTCAAAGAAGTCAATCAGGTTTAGGAGGCATGATCTACCTTTTACAAACCCAAACTGAATGGGGTCCAGAGTTTGGAGGTTACCTATGTCTTTGTTTATAAGCTCCAGGATGATGTTGTGTTCCATGGCCTTGCAGACCCGGCTCGTCAGGTTAATGGGGCGGTAGTTCCTGGGGTCCGTGGTGGGCACCCCCTTTGTGGAATGGGTTAACTGTTGCTGTGCGCCATTCTGTAGGCACAGAGCCTGAAGTGAGGTGAAGTTGAACATGGTACTTGGGTGGGGTGCCAGTTCGTTCTGTAGTTCATGCAGAATGCAGCCTGGGATGTTATCTGGTCCCATGGATGCTGTGTTCTTTGGCTTTGGAGAGTGTAGTCTTTACTTGTGTGTTCGTGATTACAGGGGCTTTGTAATCTTCTGGTATGGAGATGGGCCCTTTGGAGGGTGAGGGGGCTAAAGTTTGAACTGAACCTGTCTGTCAGGATGTTGGCATTATCAGTTGGTTCTGTAAATCTAGTGCCATTGTGCTGTAACTCAGAGCAGATCTGAGAGTTGTCATTGAGATTCTTGACATAGCTGTAAAATACTTTGTGGTTGTTTTTAGAATTAGTGGTAATTTTATTTTCGTAATTAGCTTTGGATGATTTTATGAGGGATCTCAGCTTCTTACTGAGGCTAACAAGGGAGCTCTTGCAATCATGGGATTTTACTCTTTTTTAGCAAAATTTTCTTCATTTTGTTGTAGAGTTTGTGTATGGCAGAGGACCACCAGATTGGCTTCCTTTTTTTGGAGGATAGCATCTTGGTTCTGTTGGGGATGGCACGGTCCATGCACTCATGTATGTGCTTATATAGTGCATTTGTATAGGATTCAGCAGTCATGTCTCTATTTTCCGTCTGTATGGATGTCGTGAAGTTAGCTACTTCTGTCTTAAGAAGCATGAAGTTGGCTTTGGAGAAGTTTTTTACAGTGGTTTCCTTAATCGGGGGGGGGGGATATGGATGTCTAGGGTGATGTCTTGTGGTTGGATCTGACCAACAAGGAGTTGACCTCTAGCGTGGAACATCTGTTACCCATACTGGTAATGAACAGTTCCAGGATATTGCTGCCCCTGGTGGTGGTATGGACAAGCTGATCCAGGGTGATGGAATTTATGAATTCCAGAAAACTTTGAGCAAATTAGTAGTTTTCCCAGTTGATGGTGGGGTAGTTGAAATCTCCCATTATTAGGGTGTTGGGCTGTACCTTAATATTATCCAGTATATCGAGAAACGTGGAGTGGGCGTCCTGGGGCATGGCAGGGGATCTGTAACAAGCTACAACCTGGATTTCAGTCTTCTCAGTGTTAATTGTACTTGGATAATTTCGGATGCATTGTGTTGAGCAACTAGCCTAGAGGTGTGGAAATCCTTTATGAGTATGGACATGCCTCCTCCTTTAGTGTTTCTGTCCAGGTTAGGTGGACGAAAGGTGTGGTAACAATTGTAGCCTGGTAATGCAGGGGTGCTTTCTGGAGCCTTGAACTTGCTCTCTGTTACTGCACAGATGTTGATGTTCTCCATCTTAAGGAGTGCCTCGAGTGAGTGCATTTTGAGGTTTAGACTACTAGCATTTAGTAGCATTACCCTTAGATTTAGCTTGTTTGTACTTACTATGGTGGTGCATTTGACATTTGAGCCTTGCCTAAAAAAGGCACTATAGGGGCAGCAAAAGCCTTAGCCAGTACCCGGAATCCCAGAGGTGACAGGTACAGGCCATCAATGGCAAAGCATCGTGGTCTGTCGATCATGTCATCCCTGGCAGACAGACACTGGATCCCCTTGACACCAGAAGCTTAGCCAATTGTTGAAGTCAATCATTTTGTCCTTGTACTGCCGTATCATTCTGGGCGATGGCAGGATGCTATTCTGGGCTAGGGTGATACCTGCCTGGGCTACAAGGTTCGAGAGCTCCTCCCTGTCTTTTTTCATGTAGTCCAGGGAGATATGTCTCAGGTCATTCACTCCAACATGGCATCCTGTTAACAGGTAATTGTTTTATTTTTTGAAACCAAAAGTAGATCATTTTCATCCACAAACTTACAAACAAAAATTGCTAAATTAAATTAAAAATAAAACATAGCAGTGGCATGCCAGTTTCATAGCTGGACACTGTCAACATTTTATTTTGGTTACTTCTCTTCTACCCAACCAATAGATCTCCGACTGAAAACTTCACTATAAAATCCAATAATGGGACCATCATCTCCCCAGACACCTATACAAAGCTATTAGGAGTAAACATTGACAAACTCAGATTTGATATACATATCAACCAAGCCATTAAGTCAGTCAACAAGAAACTTGGTACCCTATATAGAATTAAAGCCTTCCTTACCCCGAATGCCAGGGCAGCCACAGCCCGTTCACACCTTCTCTCTACCCTACTATATGCCTCTCCTGTCCTCACTCACCTTAACAAATCTGATCTGGCCAAGCTCTCATCCTGCTATAATCACATTGCCAGGTTCGTTACAGGCCTACCCTACAGAACACACCACTGTACTAACCTGAAAAAGCTTGGATGGATAGAATTCTCACACCTTCTTCACCAGTCCCAACTCATAGAGGCCTTCAAAATCCTTAAAAAACCTGAGAATACCCCAGCACTAAAAAACTTAATGACTCCCTACTCCAATCTAAGCTGCCTTCGCTCAGCAAACAGACTCCTTGTCCAAACAACTAAATCTCTCAACCTAGGTGGTGACGCGCTATTTGCCAACACCACTGGTAAAATATGGAACTCTCTCCCAAATAACATCACGCTTGCAACTTCTCTAAGTCAATTCAAAAATAGTCTAAAACTCCACTTCAAGTCACACTGGCTATGTCCTTGCTCAAACCCAGACTAGCTCTGTGCCATTAACTAAAACATAAACAACTAGCTAAGATGATAAGTACTTTGTATACTGTGATAAAGAAATATGTATCCTGTCTAACTATGTCATTATACTGCCTACCGTCCTTGCTAATATGTTATTAATGTTACATTTGTAGTAATATCAGAAATAGTAATGGCAGTCTTTTACTTGTATGTAAATAGCCTATGTTTTTGTTAAGTTCTTTCAGCTCATTTACTGTACCTAATTATCAATGTAACTCTGTTGGAGCTTTTCTCCCCGGGCCTCCGCTGAAAAAGGACATGTATCCAGTCGGACCATCCCGGTTAACAAATGCAAAATAAAATAAGTAAAAAATATTTTAGTGTGTGAGTGCACTACACCACCTGTACCATTTTATAAACCTCGAACAAATTATAAGAAGAAAAACAAATAATTTCATCTTGTTGTAATGGTTTCAAGTACTGTTTACAAATAAAAATAAGCAAAAATGAAAATGAGCAAACCAATTAAAATATTTTGCAAAGCATCAAACAAAAAACATGTAAAATGACAAAGTACAGAGCAGTACTATAAAAATATGTATGGGAGATACCTCCAGACATGATTAACACTACATAGGACTGGTATATGAGAGATAAGCAATTAGATTACATGCACACAAAGTAATTATTTGGGAGCAGTTTATAATGGTACAGTGTACAACTGGGTAGTCGTAACTGATTTGTTCATAGGTTCATACTAGGCTATCTGCCCTAGGGCATTTATAAGCCAAGCCCATAGATAAGTGGCTTTCGCCACCCCTTTAGTTTGAATAAAACTATGCCTATTATTATGCTGTGCCTCTGTCAAGCAGTGACACTGAAGTAATCCCTGGGGTATATCTGCGATCTCCCATCCATTGGTCAAGATTCCTCTTGAACAAGGCCAGCGAGGTGCTCTGCCTCACATTTACCGGGATTTTGTTCCACAGCATAGGGAGTCTCTGGGTGATGAATCTGTCCCTCCAGCACGTCCTATTAATAACCATGTCAAGGTTTAAGTCTCCCGCCCTTGTGGTTCTGAGGGATCTAGATTTTTTTGAGGTGAAGCATATTCATCAAATCTGGGTTTGACATGGCCTTATATGTCAGGCACAGGTCACCTCTGAGCAAGCGGTATGAGACTGAATAGAGCTGGAGTTCTTTCAGTCGGGCAGCATAAGACATATTTTTGAGACCCTTTATCCTCTTGGTGAGGAACTTTTGTTATACTACAGCTTCATTTTTTGCTGAAATTTTTGCCATGTAACTGAACATTTTTTTCTTTTTCTGGCTTAAGTGCACATGCAGGCACACAGGATATTTTTATCTATAATAAATACAGTTCACCCTGCAGAGGCATACCACACAGTGACACACACACAAATATTTTTATAGACTACATGCAATTCAGAGGCTTTACTCTGAAAAATCTGAAGGCAATATATGAAAGAGAATCATAGCTCTCAACTGCTCACAGGTTAGTACTAAGCTAACTGCCCTTGCGAGCCATTTTCAGCCTAGTCAATTATCCCTTATGAGACTCAAACCCTGCATCTTGTGTTTTTAAGGCAAACACCTTAACCATTAGGTCACCCTTCCAACCCAATTTTTACAGATTTTTACAGAATGTCCAGATTTTTTACTCAGATTTTTGGTCCATTTCTTACACAATTGTTTTCTGGCACATTTCTGGCAAATCAATGAGAACTGCAGTGAGAAAATAATGGCGGATTCTATTTTCAGCCTTAATATCCTTTAGAAAATTCATGCTAATGCAAAACCTGTTATTCTATCAACTTACTAAGTCTGTAAGACCAATATTTAAAAACTGTCTCTATTTTGCGCCTTTGTCCGCCCATTATTTATGGCTTTGTCCTGATTTCTTGCTCTAAGAGGTCAAGAGGTATGAAGAGAATACAATATTTTCCATTTCTGACTACCTTGTACTGAGAGCATGAGTTTATTTTTAGAGGTAGACAATTGTTTAAAGAGAAACATTGTATAACTATTGACAGTGAAGTGCCATAATACACTAATATGCAAAGTAGCAGACAAGAAGAGAAACACTGGATTCACTGTTAGACACACAACTATATTATACCATCTTGTAACGTGTTCTACTACAGATTAGAATGCATGATATTCCTTTTGAATTTTAGTACTTATAAACATACCATTTCATAACTAAAACAGCATTAACAAGAACACACTGAAATTCATCTTGCTTCAAATTTCTGGCACATGCTGAAAATATATGGTGAAAGTAACTGAATTTTCCACAAGTTGTAAACAAGGGTTAACACCTGCTCCTCTTTACTATGGACAGTCCTTATTTAGTCAATTGTGTCCTAGCTGGGGACAACCCCCCCCCCCCAAAAATAATTAGCAAATGGCTTGATAATTTAGAACAAATATATTTCCAATGTTTCCTCTAATGGTTACATAAAACTGTATCCAAAATATCTTAATTAAATAATTAGTCTTGTAATAAACCCAAACAGAGCAATAATTATCATAGCTTCTTATCTCCCTCCAGGCAACAACCTACACACTGGTGAAGGTCTGCTATCATGGCTTCCACCAATTTACCCCCCCCCCCAAAATAATTAGCAAATGGCTTGATAATTTAGAACAAATATATTTCCAATGTTTCCTCTAATGGTTACATAAAACTGTATCCAAAATATCTTAATTAAATAATTAGTCTTGTAATAAACCCAAACAGAGCAATAATTATCATAGCTTCTTATCTCCCTCCAGGCAACAACCTACACACTGGTGAAGGTCTGCTATCATGGCTTCCACCAATTTCAACCAAGAAACTATTATTCTCGGTGACTTCAACCTCGACTGGCAATCCTGTACATCCAAAAACCCATCTAATTTCTCAATCTCTGTGACTTCACCCAGACCATAAATTACCCAACTCGCACTGACAAACACACCAATAGAAAGTCTACTTTAGACTGGATACTAACCAGTAAACCCAACCTAGGCTACATATCCAGATGCCTTCCAGACTCTCTCAGTGACCATTCACCTTCATTTCTATACAGAAAACGGGTACATACACAAAGCAACATCTCCTACAAATTCATCCATTGTAAACAAAATATCCCCCCACAACTTTTAACAATATCTTCCAACTGTGTGATTGGACCCCACTTAAAAACCTCCAGCTAGACCTAGCTGCACAATTCTTCAACTCCACCTTCCTTAACATACTCAATAATCTAGCCCCAACTAGGAAAGTACTTACAAAATCCAAGCATCTGCCCTGGTTAACCAAAGAGATCAAACAACTACTTAAACTAAGGGATAAGGCATGGTCAACTTGCCATCCCACCAAGCACATATTAAACCTCTCCACCTATAAACAATTATGGAACAAAGCAAAAAAAAAAAAACATATCAAAGCAGACAAGTAATCATACTTCCAAACCTGCCAGCAACAACACCTAAACAACCCCAGAAAATTCTGGGATTACATCAATTATCTTCTTAGCCCAAGTCATACCATTACCCCAACCCCAGTAACCCCTAACAACTCTGATCCTATTGCAACTCAAATCAACTCCCACTTCATAAGCTCCATAACCTCCCTACTAGGCAATCAACCCAATACACCTCTCACTCTTCCCACCACTACCCCTGAAAATCCCAACCCCTTCTCCTTCACATCCATTCAAACAAGTTACATAAAATCTCTCCTGGCTAAACTTAAACCCTGCTGCCTGGCTGCTGATCAGTTTCCTAATGAATTTCTAAAAATGTATGCCCCATCTATTACTTACCCCATATCAATCTTGATTACCCAATCAATTGCTGAACACTATGTCCCACGTCCGTGGAAAATATCCCACACCATTGCACTCCACAAAAGAGGACCTTCCAAAGACATAAACTTCCAACTTATATCCATTCTTCTCCCTATCTAAAATATTAGAAAAATGCACCCATAAACAACTCTTTAACCACTTCCTCAGCAACAATCTCTTATCCAACTCACAACATGACGTCAGACCTAAACATAGTACTTTCTACTGCTGTAATCATTTTTCTAACACCATTCACCATCATCTAATTGAAGGCCATGTATTCTCCTCCATCTTTCTTGACATGTCAAAAGCCTTTGATTCTGTTTCCCATCAACTTCTACTTAAACTCACATCCTCTAGCCTTGACTCATCATCTCTGTCCTGGTTCCTCAGCTATCTTTGCAATCGGCAGCAAGCCACCAAATGGGAAAACACTCTTTCCCCCCTCCTCCCCATCTCTGTGGGGATGCCCCAAGGTTCTATACTTGGCCCTCTTCTCTTTATCTTATTCAGAAATTACCTTTACTCAGCAAGCAACCAACTAAGCCACCATTGTCCAATACACTGGTGATGCTACCCTTATATGCTCTGCCCCCTCATCCTTAGATCTCCAATTAAAAATGCAGTCATCTTTCCAAAACATCTGAACATCAATTAATTCTAAACCATAATAAGACCCATTGTGTTTTTGTAGACTTAGAGAAAGCATATGACAGGGTGCCTAGAGAGGAGATGTAGTATTGTATGAGGAAGTCAGGAGTGTCAGAGAAGTATGTAAGAGTGGCACAGGATATGTACGAGGGTAGTGTGACAGCAGTAAGGTCAGCGATGGGAGTGATGGATGCATTTAAGGTGGAGGTGGGGTTACATCAAGGATCAGCTCTGAGCCCTTTCTTATTTGCAATGGTGACGGACAGGTTGACAGACGAGATCAGACAGGAGTCCCCATGGACTATAATGTTTGCAGATGACATTGTGATCTGTAGTGAGAGTAGGGAAGAGGTGGAGGAGACCCTGTAGAGATGGAGATATGCTCTAGAGAGAATAGGAATGAAGGTCAGCAGGAATAAGACAGAATAGATGTGTGTGAATGAGAGGGAGGATAGAGGAATGGTGAGGATGCAAGGAGTAGAGGTGGCGAAGGTGGATGAGTTTAAATACTTGGGGTCAATAGTTCAGAGTAACGGTGAGTGTGGAAGAGAGGTGAAGAAGAAAGTACAGGCGGGATGGAGTGGGTGTAGAAGAGTGTTAGGAGTGATTTGTGACAGACGAGTACCTGTAAGAGTGAAAGGGAAGGTCTACAAGAGGGTAGTGAGACCAGCTATGTTATATGGCTTGGAGACAGTGGCACTGACAAAAAGGCAGGAGTTTGAGCTGGATGTGGCAAAATTAAAGATGTTAAGATTTGCACTGGGTGTGACGAGGGTGGACAGGATTAGGAATAAGTATATTAGGGGGTCAGCTCAGGTTGGAAGGTTTGGAGACAAAGCCAGAGAGGCACGATTACGTTAGTTTGGACATGTGCTGAGAGGGATGCTGAGTATATTGGGAAAAAGATGCTAAGGATGAAGCTACCAGGAAACAGGAAAAGAGGAAGGCCTAAGATAAGGTTTATGGATGTGGTGAGAGAGGACATACAGGTGGTTGGTGTGACAGAGCAAGATGCAGAGGACAGGAAGAAATGGAAGCAGGTGATCTGCTGTGGCGACCCCTAACGGGAACAGCCGAAAGAAGATGATGAATAAGACCAAATTAATAATCTTCAAAAATAAAAAATCCAAACCATCTCAGTCTTCTCTATCAGTCCTCTCCTCAAACGGAACCAAAATTGTCCCCACAATTCATACTAAACTTCTAGGAGTAACTATTGATGATAATCTAACTTTTGATAAACATGCCTCCTTGACAATCAAAAAAAGTTCACATCAAGCTTGGCAACTCCAGGCCATACCTTACCCACAACACCAGGCTGGCCACTGCCCAATCTCACCTATTTTGTTCCCTTCTCTAAGGATCTCATATTCTCACTAACCTTTGCAAATCTGACCTAAATAATCTAGAATCATGTTATAACAAAATTGCTAAGTTTGCCAGAAATGCCCCACACAGGACATACCACTGTACTGTGTTCTCTCAGCTAAACTAGCTAGAACTCCCCAACCATTTAGCTCTCAACCAACTTACTATGGTCCACAAGTTAATTCACCAACCCATGAACTGTCCTTTTCTCTCCAATCTTGTCCAACCTCATCACAATCCCAGGCCCCTCAGATTCTCAGATAAACTAACACTCAAGGTCACCCACTCCCGCAACTATTATGGTAACTGTCTTTATTCCACTAAAATTACCAAACTTTGGAATACCCTCCCTCAAACAATCACAACAAATCATCACCTTCATGCATTCAAACAACTAAAACTACCTAGCTAATCATTGGCTTTGCTCCTGTCATTCCCCAGACTAAATCCTCTTATTCCCCATTCCACCTGTCATTCCCCAGACTAAATCCTCTTATTCCCCATTCCACCATCTCTCCACTCTACAATAGTCCACATCCTCATACTACACCTTCTTTCTGATCTCCATTATTAAATCTTGGTACATATCTTGCCACCTCTCAAAATGCTGTTTGGCACCTCTGTTTTTACACTCTGTCCAAATTTGTATACGCCTGGACTCTGCAATTCAAGACTGCATTACCTACAATTGCTTGATTAACTTTCTAAGTTATGAATTTCTGGCAAACTTAGCAATTTTGTCCAACCCGGAATTAATGGACATGCTCCACCTCAAAAAATCCAAATCCACCAGAGCCACGAGAGCAAGAGACTTAAACCTCAACACGGATATAAATAGGACGTGCTGGAGGGACAGATTCATCACCCAGAGACTCCCTACACTATGGAACAGAATCCCAGTCCATGTGAGGCAGAGCCCCTCAATGACTCTGTTCAAGAGAAATCTTGACGAGTGGATGGGAGATCGTAGGTTTACCCCCGGGAATCATCTCTGTATCACTGCTGGACAGAGGCACAGCAAACTAATGGGTATAGTATTCTCATCCTAAGGGGTGGTGAAAGCCACACACACACTGGCTAGGCTTTTAAATGCCCTAGGGCAGATAGCTTAGTATGAACCTATGAACCATATGATTGTTTACTAGTCTGTTCTCATGTTAATATTTGTCTTATACCATGATTTTTTCCTAGTCTGTTCTCATGTTAGCATTTGTCTAGTAAACATTAATATGTAAAGATTGTTTCTGTTTATTGGAGTTTTTCTCCCCGGGCCTCCGTTGAAAATGGGCTACTATCCCAGTCGGACTAATTCGTGGATAACAAATGTGATAAATAAATAAATAATAAATGAAACAACAAAAACAACTGAGACTGCACAAGAATGAGCTTTTATTTGGGAAAAAGTGAAGCAGTGTGCTGTTTGTCTACATGCAAATGTGGCTACTCTAGGTGCAAACACATTAATTTATTGGCAAAAGTATTACACATTAACTGCATCTTGTTCTTAGCCAGTGAAGAAAGAATACATTGCCAAATAACATACATCTCAACTGTCTGTCTAGATTTTTATTGAATGTCCATATTTTTGCCTTATATTTAGGTCTATTCCTCATAAAATATGTGGTTTTCTGGCAAATTACTGAGGACTGAAGTCACTAAATAATGACATATGTTTGAGTTTCAGACTTCATATCCTTCAGAAAATGTATGCAAATACAAATTATTTTATTCTAGCAGCTTTCCAAGTTTATAAGAGAAATATTTAAAACATGTCCCTATTTTGGGCTTTTGTCCCAACATTATTTTAGGCTTTGCTCATATTTATAGTGCTAAGAAGTTGAGAGGTATGCCAAACAAAAAGCCCTCCGCAATTATTCCCCAGTTGTTGGAAATACCTGCTCTGCAAAAGCATTAAGAGGTCTGCCACTGGTGCTAGCAATAGCATACAAATACATTCCATTACTGATGTTGCTTTAGTACAGGAATACGCTGTAACATCTGAAGTGCTGGCAAAATTAAATCAATAAAAGTTATGAACCTTATTAACTATATAGATACATACAGTTGAAACAGAAATGGATTACATTAAAAAGTATGAGAACATTTCATTAAAACAAATAGAGTGCTAACATGACATCTTACATTTCATTAGAGTGAAATATTTAAGTTTATGAAAGTGCTCAATGACTGTTAAAATAAAAGCAGTCTCCTTTTTCAATCTGCATTTTTTATTGAAGTGTTCTTGTAGTTTTCTGTGAATAGACCTATTAGTTGCTAGGTCAAATGCAATAAATACTTAAAAAAGAAAGAAAGAAAAGAAAAATAGGCGGGAGCATTAGTTTGCTCTTAGTAATGCTGCTGACTTACTTTTTATAAGACAAAATACACTCGCGCGTCCTCGTTGCTGATTTAGCGGCAAGCGTTGTCATGGAAACTGTAAACAACAAAGGAGTTGAATCTGCTGTGTGCTAAGTGGATCGCTGCATTGAAATGGCAGCATTTAAACTTTTAAAGATTTTATTTAACTGTAAATTCACCTAAAATTGTAATAAAATACACAGCTTGTGTAATGCAAACCGGGAGAAAGCACACCTAAAAGAAATAGCGAGTGTTTTAGCGTTGCATCTCATTGCAGAAGTTGTCAGGCTGAAGTTTCTGTGTTGCAAAACGTTAAAGGAAATCACTCTGTATTTGCTTTAAAAAGTGGTTTCTCCTGTTTTCCCATTATTCGGGACATGTTTTAATTATTGACATGTTTCAGCTTGTTTGGATAGCGAGTGTTTTTTTACCTTAAGTATATCCTTGCCTTTGCCTAGTCCTCATAATATTTTAAGATTTTCTAGTAAAATAAATGAGAGTTAGCACGTCAGTAATTCCACTTGTTGCAAAATTATACTTATAACTGTTCCGAAAATTCACAAAGACACAAAACTTGTCATCTGTGCTGCTGCTGTTTCATCGGCAAACACTGTTGTTGTAGTACGGATACGGCAATAGTAAATTAACCTTATTTTATCATCTGTGGTTATAGCTGCTGTCTGATTTGTAGTGACAAAAATTTAACATTTAGAGCCTTTTCACTATACATAAATGTTTGCAAAGACCTACATTAAAATAAAGTATTATATAACACAAAACTGTGGACCCGGTTTATTGGAATAAATAATGAGCACTTCCCTTCTACATTTAGAAGGCAGGAGTCCGTAAATTAAATGCAAGACAATCGCTCAGTATTTGTTTTAATAAAGTGTTCAGCTTTCTTTTTCTTTATGCAAGCTGTCTTTTCATACTGTACTGAATGGGAACATCCAGGTAACATAACACTTAAAACAAGAAAATTGGAAGATCGTAATATTTCAATTTATGCAGAACCTGGCAGGGTAGAAAGCAGTAAACTCTTGAGTGTAAAGCGATCTAAGAGGAACGTTGCAATCCCAAGGATGAGTTCACACTGGGAACTAAAACTAAACTGCAACTGTGGAATTACAGGATATTCAGAGTAAAACGACACTGTGGGTGGTAATTTACATGACATCATTAAAATGGGCGTTATTCTGGTCAGCTTGAACGACCCGAATTTTAAACACTGGGATTGTCCCTTTAAGTTGTAAGACTGGCCTAGATTCACTCATATCTGTCTGATGACTGATTTTCTTCATTCTCTGTCTTGTGGCTGTTTTGTATTTTTTCCTTTCCACTTTTCGAACCAATATTATATTTCACAGCAGTCTGAAAACAAGCAAAGTTTGTGTTACACAGAGATTCAACTCCTGAAAAGTGACTCATTATCTTCAAACTACAATTAGTTTAACATTTGCATTTAATTTCTGTGCCTTGCACTCTTGTCAGTTTTTGAAACAGGAAAAAAACCTACCACTCGCTTCAGCCCCTCCCAAAACGGTTATCTATAGATGCAGAAAGTATTTCTTTTTTAAAATAGAAGTTCAGTATGCATCCTTTTTAAAATGTAAGTTCAGTATGGATCCTGACACACACACAGGAAGCAGTTCCTTTTTTAAATGTAAATTAGTTTTGCTTGCCACCAGGCAGAGGGAAAAGAAGCCAGTCTCTACTATAGTGTCATTTCTATAGCTAGCTAGAATTCAACAGATAGTGGTGTTAACGTCCTGAACAGCATAAAGTTGCACTCAGACTGATGTCACCTTTCTTTAGTTAACACTTTAAGATCACTATATGTAGTCCTTCTGTCTTGGACCGTCTGCCATCAAATATTTTCATATCTGAATCTAAAGATAACCTTTTCCTGACTGCATGTGAGGTATACATTCATATTAACAAAGACTTCATTTAAAGTGATTTCAGCACAGGCATATGTAGAGAAGTAATTCAGCCTGCAATATTTTTCTCATTCTGTACTGCATGAGGCATGAAGCTGTGACTTAATATACTGTGAATCTGACCCTGAGCAGCACACATTTTGAGCAAATCTATTCTGTTTCTGAAATTTAAGAAGTCTTTTATTGATTGCAATAACAAGTGATCTTTCCAACCTGACTGTCTGTTTTCTTGTTTTTTTTTTTTCTAAAGTGCTTGCTGTGGAAATTTCAGGCCGTTTGAAATCAGTTTCTTGCTTTGCATTCTGAGTTCATGACCCCAAGAGTGACTTTGCATTCACACATTTCTACAGTGAGGAAGCATTTATCTGGTTTTGCACAAGACGAGCCCTTGTGTTCTTTAACAGGCTTATCACTTGTCACCCATTGCCATATTCCTGGGGCAGTCCCTGTTTGGTCAATAGTAACCGCATAGGAAAACATGAAAATAGCTAATGCTCTGAGAGTTTGAGAAGAAATGTTTTCACTCATCCTTCTAATTTTGTAGAAGACTATGATTATGGGTCAGAAACACCTTACTGTAGTAGGAAACCACTAACAATGTACAATACTGAGCCTTTATTTTGGTAATAAAGAAGATTTTGGTCATTTGTCTTGATTGCAGGCATAGTTTCTCCTTTTAGATCCCTCACTTCAGTGTAAAGTGTCCCTCTTTGTGCATCTGAAAAAGTGGCTGTTAATTTTTTCTTGACAGTAGTAATGTACCACAGTTACCATAATGCTGTTATTCCCTCTCTGGCATTTTGTTTTAAAGATGATGCACTCTGTAGTTTTCTTATGTAATACTTTATAATTGCAGCTTGTCCCTGTATATTTCTAGACAGAACTGTACGTTGTATCTCTCTCAGAAAGTTGCAGGCAAGTGCATTTGTATTCCTGAATTTCTGTTTGTTCCATCTGATGTATGTGCTTAGCTGTAAGGAAAATTCATTTTACACCTTTATCTGGCATTACTGCACTTAATGCTCGATTGTACGGTTACCGTTTCTCTATAGTTATGAAATTGCTGACATGCTAGATGTTCTTCATCTCACATTGCTGCAGTCATAACCTGTGGGTAGTCCGCTGTCCTCGGTCGGCCCGAATACCAAAGTGTTAGGCTGGCGTCGGTCATGGTCGCTTAGATCTGACGTCAGTATGCCGTGGTACTAAAGCGCATGACCGACGTCATATCCTCAGTCTTTCTTGCCGCATGGTCCGAAGCAGAAGCAACGTTTGCAAGTGCCGTTCGGCGTCCTGAAATTTTCGTATTCTGAGTTTCAGACCGATACCAAGTTGGGCTAAGTACCCCGTTGGGGAATATTTTTGTCTTTTCTTGCCTCAGTTAAATCCGGATGTCAGAAAAAGTGAATAATTGTATTTCTTGTGGGAAACAGATACCTCATAGGGATTACCACTCTCTCTGTATTCCTTGTTTGGGGCCTGAGCACGACGTAGTCGGGTGTCGCTTTTGTGCTAAATTTAATAAGCGCACCATTAAACGTAGGTTAGATTGTGCTAGGCTTGTCTTTGGTAAACGGTGTAATTACAATATGCCGTCGGATCCTCCGACGCCCGCTACCGCGAAGAAGCGTAAAGAGAAATCGTTGAAATCCAAGCAGGATGAGTCGTCCGTTCCGGACGCCGGTTCTTTAGAAACCACGGTGGAATCTGTGGATCCGGCCGAGGTTTCTGTTGAGTCTCAGGGGGAATCTTTAGTTTTGCAAGATGTGGCCTCTCAGGAGTCGGGTCAGGCTGAGGGGGCCTCTCAAGTTGCTGTGCTCCCTTCTTTGCATAAGGTGGTTAGGCCTTCTCCCTCTGTCTCTAAGGTACCTTCAAAGGCCAGGCCTGGTTTGTCTTCCTCTGGCGTCAGTCCTAGTTCTGCAGGTTCTGTGCCTAAAAAACACATGCTTAAAATGGCAGAAGATTTGATTACCTTGATCAGAGGTTCTATGCCCCCTCCAGATAAGAGGCCTAGGGTGGAGCCAGAGGTGGAAGGATTGGAACATTCTTCAGATTATTCAGAGTCTTTCGCTGAAGACATTCAGGATTTTCCCCCTTATTCTGATTCTGACGCAGAGGATTCTAGTCCTTCTGCTTCCCCTCCAGAGGACTTTTCTTTTTCAGAAACCCTGCATTCTATGAGGGAACATTTTAAATGGGAAGGTCAGGATTTCTCAGATTCCCGTAAGAGGCTTAGGGAATTCTTGTTTTTACCACAACATAGGCCCTTGGCTATACCTCCGGTTTTGGATGTTGTACAGGATGTTTTCTCTGAGGCTTCCCTTAATCCAGACTCTTTGCCTCCTGCCCTGGTTAAGCCAGACAGGTATTACAGGGTGCCAGAGGCTCATAAATATTTGTATAAGAGCCCTAGGGCTGACCCAGAAACTATTAGCCAGGGACCTAAGGGTGTCAGGGCTTCTGTTGTAAAGAATCCAGTTCCCATGGATAAGGACTCTAGAGCTCTGGATAGGTGGGGTAAAAAAGTGTATACCTCTTCCACTCTTGCAATGAGGGCTTTAAATTGCCAGTTTCATATGCTGAAGTACCAGAATTTTCTTCTTAGTCAATTGAAATCTAAGGTGGATGCTTTAGCAGAGGGCATAGAGTGTAAAGAATTACAGGATTTGGTTCATGCCTCTGATCAGGTGGGTAAGCATTCTTTGCAGTGTGGTTTTGATGCTTTGCAGGCCTCTTCCAGGGTGGCTGCCACTGGCTCAGTTATTCGTAGGCACGCCTGGCTTAAGGATCAGAACTTGTCAGAGCATGTTAAAGCTCGAATTTTGGATGCTCCCCTTCAGTCTGAAGTTTTGTTTGGTTCGCCTGTGGAGTCAGTCTTGAAGAAAATGGAGGACAAAGCTAAGTCTATGCAGACTGTTAAAGATTTTTTGCAGGTGCAGCCCCCTAAGTTTAGCAGAAATTGGCCTACTAAGGGATGGGCTTACCCTTCTTCTGATTTACAGTCTAGGGGCAGATCTAGATGTGGTAGGGGCAGAGCTCATGCGCAGGGTTCTTTTAGGCCTAGGACGTGGAGTTCCCCTGCACAGTCTACAGGTGAGGGCAGGGGCCAATCCTTTCGTAAACAGACCCAATGACCTGCATCTTCAGCTGCCCGATCCTTCCTGTCTGGCAGCTCCTCTGGGAGGAAAGTTGGCACTTTTCAGGCAAAACTGGCTTTTAGTCACCCAGGACAAATGGGTGTTGGACATTATAAACCGAGGCTACAAGTTTTATTTCCACACATTGCCCCCTTTCAAAGGCATGCCAGACGTTCCTCCTCAGCAAAAGGCAGAGGCTCACAAACAGATTTCTTTACTTCTTCAAATGGGAGCTATCCAGCAGGTCCCTCCATTAGAGGTGGGCCTAGGATTTTATTCTCGCCTGTTTCTTGTACCAAAGAAAGGAAACACTTGGAGGCCAATTCTGGATCTGTCTATTCTCAACACATACCTGGACATTCCAAAATTCAAAATGTTGACTTTGCAACAACTTCTACCTATGCTAGTCAAAGATCACTGGATGGTAACTCTGGATCTCAAGGAGGCTTATCTTCATATTCCTATCAGGCCAAGCTGCAGGAGATTCCTGCGTTTTCGGGCTGGGACTTTACATTATCAGTTCTCTGCATTGCCCTTTGGCTTATCTACTGCGCCCAGGGTGTTCACAAAGGTTCTGGCTCCAGTGATAGCCTTCTTACGGTTAAGAGGAATACAAATTTATCCTTATTTGGACGATTGCCTGATTCTTGCTCAAGACAAAGACAAGCTACTTCACCATCTTCAGTATGTTATGGCAGTGTTAAGGTGTCTAGGGTATTCTGTGAACGAAATAAAGTCCAGTCTAGTACCCTCTCAGGATATCTCAAAAGTGTATGGACTCAACACTGCCACGATTTGGACACTGTCATTCAGATAATACCTTGCATTCAGAAGGAATTTTTGTGGTGGGCTCAGGAATGTCACCTAAACAAGGGACTCTCTGTGACCCGACCAGAGGCGAGTCAGATCTTAACGACAGATGCCTCGGACAAGGCTTGGGGAGCACACCTCAATGGAAAATGGGTTCAAGACACGTGGCCTGCCAGACTTCAACATTTGCATATCAACATGAAGGAGATGTTAGCAGTCCAATTTGCATTGATGGCCTTCAAGGATCTACTTCACCCAGGACAAGTGTTGATTCAAACAGACAACACAACTGTCATGTGGTACATCAACAAGCAAGGGGGAACCCATTCGTACCCACTTTGCAGACAAGCTATGATTTTGTGGGAGACTGCTCTCAGTTTGCACCTCACTCTTCAGGCAAGGTTTCTGCCAGGAGCACAGAACTCCTTAGCGGATGTTTTGAGCAGACAGATGGTGGATCCCCACGAGTGGAAATTGGATCCTCATGTATTTTGGCAGCTGACAGTGTTTTGGGGGACTCCAGACATAGATCTGTTCGCTTCTCCACTAAATTTCCAGCTGCCAAAGTTTTGCACAAAGATGTTTCATCCAAAAGCTTGGAAAGTGGATGCTCTTTCATTCAGTTGGAACAATCTTCATGTCTATGCCTTTCCTCCTCTGCCTCTTCTTCCCAAGGTGCTCTTGAAGGTCAGACAGGACAAGCCCTCCATGATTCTTATAGCTCCAGATTGGCCACGTCAGCACTGGTACCCTCTGCTGAGGAGTTTAGTACGGGAGCCTCCTTGGCCTTTGCCAGCAAGTCCACACCTTTTGTCCCAGGCAGGCAATCATTTCATCAATGTCAGGATACAGTCCCTGCATCTGGCAGCCTGGCATATTCTGTTCTAGACCCTGGAGGGTCGCAGCTTCCTCAACAAGTTTTGAATGTTATTTTGGAGGCCAGACGGCCTAGTACAAGGAAGGTTTATGCTGATAAATGGAGGAGATTTTTTCTTTGGAGCAAAGCAAAGTGCTTTGATGTTTCAGTACCTAATTTGAGTGTTTCACTTCAGTATCTTACAGAATTACTAGACAAAGGTTTGTCTTTCTCCTCTGTAAAAGTTCATGCTGCAGCCATTTCTGCTCACTATGACTGTGACCCACCTTTATTCTCTCATCCTTTGTTCAAGCAATTTCTTAGAGGGGCAAAGAACATAAGACCACCACGTAGAGCTCCTACTCCTTCCTGGGATCTCAATTTTGTGTTGGAGAAACTCACTTTATCTCCTTTTGAACCTGCAGCTACAGCTGAGTTGAAGTTTTTGTCTTGGAAGACAGCTTTTTTGTTGGCCATTACGTCTGCTAGAAGGGTATCTGAATTACAGGCTCTAATGGCAGTTGAACCCTTCCTAATTTTTCATAAGGACAGGGTCTCTTTGCGTACTAACCCTACTTTCATGCCTAAGGGTATCTGAATTACAGGTTCTAATGGCAGTTGAACCCTTCCTAATTTTTCATAAGGACAGGGTCTCTTTGCGTACTAACCCTACTTTCATGCCTAAAGTGGTCTCAAATGTGGCCTTGAACCAGTCTATTCATTTGCCTACTTTTTATGCTGATCCCCAAAATAAAGGGGAAAAGATTTTGCACTCTTTGGATATTCACAGGCAGTTGCGTTATTATTTGAGCAGAACTAAAGGGTTCAGACAGTCTCAACAGTTGTTTGTTTCTTTTGCTTTGGGTTCTCAGGGGAAACCTGTGTCTAAACAAACTATTTCTAAGTGGATTGGTCATTGTATTGCTTTTTGTTATTCTCATCATGGTAAGGAGATTCCGACTGGAATCAGACCTCATTCCACTAGGGCCACTGCCACTTCTACTGCTTTTCTGAGGGCTGTAGCTACTAAAGATATTTTGGAGGCAGCTACTTGGAGTTCAGTGCACACTTTTTCTAAACATTATCATCTCCCTCTTTATTCAAAATCTAGGGCTGGGTTTGCCACTGCAGTTTTGCAGGGCATGTTAGCAGCTCCCAATGCTTTATGATTTTTGCCAACCTTCCTTTACCTTTGCTGAAGAACATAGTACAGTTTTGTACCTACCATAAATGTAGATGTTCGAAGATCCACATTGCTGCAGTCCAATTTTCCCTGCCTCCTTCCCCACTGTAGTTTGGGGTGGTTGTGTGGTTTGGGTTGTAAATATTGTTTGTACATGGATGGTTGGATGTTTTCCTGTTTTTTGGCTATGGCCTTTCTTTTTAGGGCCTTCTGACATCTGGGGCAAGAAAGACTGAGGATATGACGTCGGTCATGCACTTTAGTACCACGGCGTACTGACGTCAGATCTAAGCGACTATGACCGACGCCAGCCTAACACTTTGGTATTCGGGCCGACCGAAGACAGCGGACTACCCACAGGTTATGACTGCAGCAATGTGGATCCTCGAACATCTACATTTATGGTAGGTACAAAACTGTACTTTTTGTAGTCCAGCCTTACAAGTATCATTTTTATAGATAATATATGTAGTTGTTGACATCATGACAGGTGATTGCAGAAAGTGTGATGTTTCTAGTCAAAGGAAAACAAATTGCTGGACATTTATAAAGCAACGATTGTCACATTATTAAATATTCTGTGGAAATGTGTTTAGACATGCATATAACAAGTTTGGGGTGCCAGAGAAGATGAGAGGCTTAGAGAGTGGGGTGGAAATGATTAATTATTGCTTACTATTCATTTTTTTCTGAAACTGGTAGATGTGACACTTCTTGGAGGTAATAATTGTACTCAAAAATGGTGACATCGATGTCTGCTGAAAAGCACTGAGAAGGCCATTCCACTGAACTGGATGGCAAACACCCAAGCTTTTCAAGTGAATGCTGTTTTTGTGAGGACCATAATTGCATTTCTTAGGTTGTTATCATGGTAATAGCCATGTTAGAGGAATGTATATTATATTTAAAGTGCTGACTTAAGTGTTAAATTCTTTCTTTCTTAATTTCTCCAACTCTTTTAGGTTTCTAATACCATGACAGGAATGAACACCATTCCTAAGTCAAAGTATGATTATCAAAGTTCATGAAATTAGTATTGTTTCAATCTATGATGTTAGCCAGAAGCACTCTTCTTAGTAACCACAATGTGCCCAGTAATGACTCCTTCTGCAATTGGAGTTACATGTATTGGAAACATATCCAAGTACGGTTGTAAATTTTTTTTTTTATAAGACCCGTTGCTCTTACTACTATTGGAATTCTCTGGGTATCTTTCTTCCTCATTGCCCTAGTTTCTGCCTGCAAATCCTTATATTTTATGACTTTGTCTGTCCGTACTTAAGACACTGTAGTTATGGGGTGTAGCAATTTCAATGATAAATGCTACTTTTGTCTTCTTTTCATGAACTACTATATCTAGTTTTCTTGCATCTGTTTTTGAACTGTTGGTAATGGGTGATCCCATGTGATATAAACGTTATCATTTTCTATAATGCTTTGTGGCTTATGTTTCCAGTGTTTTTCAGCTACTTCAGTATTATGTTTACACAATCCTCAATGCAACAATCTTGCCACATTATTATGCCTTTCAGTATACAGTCCTTCTGCCATTAGTATATCACAACCAGCAACAAGACATTCGATTGTTTCCAATTCAGTTTTACAAAACTTACATTTATTTGTTTCTCCCACATGTTCAATGGACTTTGTAAACCAACGTGTATGTAAGCTACTATCTTGGGCCGTCAATATTAACTCTTCATCTTTTGGTTTAAATTCACCTTTTCTTAACCATTTCTGCATTTGATCCTGATTCACATGAGGTTGTTCCAAGAGTTTTCTGTACTACAGATATATTTATGCATTTTCCACATTTCTTGCCTTCTCATCTGATCCTTCACCTTATATATATATATATATATATATATATATATATATATAATATATATATATATATATTTTTTTTGGCATATTCAGTTGCTCTCTAATTTTTATCTACTTCTGGTTTGATTTCCATTCCCGCTTGGCATAGATATGCATCTGCTAAACTAAGCAGGGAAGTCATCTTAAGCTTATTCTCCTTGTATTTTAAAACTTTAACTATGTTTTGGGCTTGTGGGCAGATATGTATGTAGTCCTATAACTGCAGATCTATACATGTAATCAGTTTTGAGGAGGCCCATACCTCCTTCACAATGAGGACTATATAGTCTTGGTATACACTGATTTTTTTTTTTGTAAGTCATTTAAACATGAAGCACCCTTCTTGTTTACCTGTCCAACTGATCCAACCCCTTTTGGGGCCAGTCAGTCACGCCAAAACTGTAAGTTAGGAAAGGAAGAACAAGTTGGTTTATAGATTCGACTTTGTTCCTAAGTGTCAGTGCTGTCTTTAGTATTAATTTTAGTCTTCTAAGTTTTATTCATATTTGTTTGTTTTATTGTTGATCCTTCATCAATTCCCAACTATTTATACACTTCCTCTTGCTCAAGTTCTTTTATATCACATTCCTGTCCCAGGCTAGTTTTTTCTTGGTGCTGCAGCTTTCTTGATTTGAAGGTTGCTTCTGCACATTTATCAAGACCAAGTGACATTCTTATATCATCTGAAAAAGTTTTGGTCACTTGCAGTTGTGCTTTCAGTGCTGCATCTGATGAACTGTACAGTTTAAATCATCCAAGAAAAGAAGATGAGAAGTCTATACTTTGTTGTTTCCTGGGAGCAACATGTTAGCCATGACCTAATCTGCTAAGTAGAGAGCTTAATGAGTTAAGGGCAAGACAAAAGAGCAGTGGTGACAGAGTCACTCTGGAATATCTCTCTTTGAATTTTTACTCCTGGGATAATCATTTGTTCTTTATCATAATTTAGCTGCAAATTGGCTTACCACTGTTTCATGGTCGCTGTAATGTCATCAGTCAGTGTAGTGTGTATCTTATACATTTTAAGCACTCTTTTTATCCATGAATGTGGGATACTGTCACTTGCTTTTTTGTAATCTGTCTATGCCATACTTAGATTCTTCCCCATTTTGCAGTTTTCCATTATGACTTTATTAAACAACAAACTATCCTTTGTTCCATATGATTTTCTTTTGTTACCCTTTTGTTCTATTGCCACGATTGAGTTATCTTCTAAATGACTATAAACTCTGTCAGCATCAATTCCAGTGTATAGTTTGTACATCATCGGAAGGCAGGTTAAAGTTATTGGCAAATAGTTTTTAAGATAACTTGTAGATTCACTCTTAAGTAGGAGTATTGGTTTTCCTGTTGTTAACCAGGTTGGTGTCTGCTTGGGATGTGCATAGAAATAATTCTTACTCGTGGTTAAATCTTTATGTAAAGAGGTTCATACTTTTAGCCAGAAGTTAGGCAATGCATCTGGGCGCAGGGTTTTCCAATTAGGAGTTTTTCTTAACTTTGTTTCAGTCTTTGTGGCTGATACTTCATCCCAATTCATATCTTGTACATTTGAACTTCCTATTCTTTCTTTTACATCTTCTATCCATTTAGCATCTTATATTCCACAGGATATTTATAGATATTTCTACAAAAGATATCAATTTTTGTCTTTGGTGGTGGTGTTTCAGTTCCTTTTGCTTTGTTTCCTATTTCTGTATAAAACTTTTTTGGGTCATCAGTAAATTGCGTATGTTGCACTTTTCCTTTATATTTTTCTGCATATCTTCTAAGTTTTTCTGCCTGTGCTGAGGTTTTTAGTTTAATTATTTGTAATAGTACACAATAGATCCTGATCTGTTCTAATATTGCACATTGCTTTTATCACATTTATCTTTGAGTATTTTTGTTAATTTGTTCCCTCTTCTGTACTGTTCTAACGTAACACCTTTTGTCTTAATTGCTTTATAATTTTCTTTATTCGATACTTCCATGATGGCATTTGATTTCTCCCTTTCATTGATTTTTCCCCTTCCTTTCCCCTAATGCCCTGTGTTTTTGTGGTAAGACTTTATCTTTTATTAATTTAGTTGCACAGCAATATATCCGATTTGCTTCTGCTATATTGTATGAATCTCTATGAACAGTCGTAAAGCTAAGCTACTCTGCTCTTAGATAATTTTCTTCTAAACTGAGGCCATGTTCTTTGTTCTCCATTTCCTGTGGGCATTCTGTAAAAAGTTCCAGAGCATCTTCCTGTGCCACATACCCTTCATTTTCCTCCTGTGTTATGTGTTACTGTATCATGTGGGAACTTACTGGCCTGTTACTCCACAACATTGAATTCTGTAGAGGTGGTCCAATGATGGTACAAACTGGACTTTGCTCTTCATTGCCTGAAAAAGCCAGATCAGTGAACAGGCTATTTACTCAACTAACAGAAGCTTCTTTATCATGGCTACAATAAAACAAAAAGGAAAACTTATCAGTTTCTGTTTTCCAAGATGTTCTTTCTGAGGTTATGCAAAATGTAAAGTTTTTTAGCAGTATTCAGTTTTGGCTGAAAGCAGTTGAATCTCCTTTTCTTTTACCTGCCATTTTATAGATATCCCATAAAGGCCTAAATACAATGTTTGACTTGGTACTTTTAGGAAAAAAGGAGTTAAGGGCCATAAACATGTTTAGTATTTGAGGTCTTGGTATATATGTAATGGAGAACTCCTGTCTTGAACATCATGCCTGTTTGCTTGTATGCATGTGTGAGAAAAGGTTAGAGGCAGGGATTTTATGCTGTCATATAAAGTATTAAGATACTTACATTTTGTATAAAATCTGTTCATGTAATGTAAAAGAATTATGTCACCTGATGACATAGCTCTCAACCTTCCATCACCAAAATGAGGAACACTCGCCTTCATAATGTGGAACAAATGGGCAAAATGTGGAACACATACTAATGGCTTACTAACAACTTCAACTAGGAAGGTCATAGGATGGTTAAAATATGCTGGTTTTACTTATAAAGAAGATCCTTTGATTAATTAATATGATTAATTTCAATTTACCATGGATTTCACTTAAAAAAATTCCTAACACTGAATGTGTGACAGACTCTTTCAATGTGGAATTTTGAGGAATTTCGAGGAACATGAACTTTTTAAGACCCCAAATGAGGTACGTTCCACGTAATGAGGTACACTTGAGAGTTATGCCTGATGAAGATAAATAATTTCCTTAAATTCTTATCACACAAAAGTCGCGGTACACAGTAGCAGATCAGCAGGAGTGCTCGCTTAATAATGCAATTTTGGGGCAAGTTAACAAGTAAGGATTGTAAAAACTGAGTGCCCTGCATTTCTGATGGTATTAATAGGAATACTGTATTCTTCTTTTCTGAGATATATTGTTTTTTTTTTAAGTTGAGCAGTAGGGTCTTATTCTTTTTTATTCGTCTATCATTGTTACTAGAAATGATGATGTTCATTTTGATGGCTAGTACACCTGGATAAGGAGAAATAACACTTTGCATATTAATTTTCTTTCATATTTTACAGCATGCTTTGTCTGTTGAACATCTGTTGTCTTCAGGTTTTATTCATTTAGATCCCAAATGTAAAAGAATATGTAGGATTGATTTATATATTTTCACTGGAACTTTGATTCCTCACATTTAAAATGTAATACTTCCTTCAACCCTATCGGACCACTCTCACTTTTTAATAACATTGATTAGTTACCCTAAGCTACATTTTCAGCATATTAATGTTAGTAATTCTGTTTATTAGGATTATGATGCCCAGTTTAAAACAAAAATAACTGTATGTTGTGGAAGGAACAACATAACATAACGTAACCTGTTCACAAGTTTCATTCACAAATATGCAACATTTAAAGTCTCTATCTTTGCTACTAATAATTCTTTGCTCTTTTTGCCTAAAAAGCAAGTCTACTTAAAACTGAGTGATTTGCACAAATGATTATAGACTATTGATTGACTTCTTCTTTCGGCTTTTCTCGGTTAGGGGTCGTCACAAATAATCATCAGAAATGTGTACTAGTCTAATCCAGTTCACTTATACAAGTTAAGAACTTGTACATGCAACAACAATGTACAAGCCTCTTATACAGACACGCCTGCTATTTGAATGCCACTTGTGATAGGAACTTTATGTATTAGCAGGAAAGAAGGAGAGAGAAATATTATAACATCGATAAAAAAAAAAATACTGACTTGACCGAAATCCTTATTACATTTCTAGAAAACTGTCCGAAGATGTTCTTCATGCAGCAATTATTTAACAGAAGAAAATGATTCCTTCTTGCAAGCATATGAGAATTATGCCAACTTTGATTTAACGTTCGTTACTGAGGCTGTTAATCAGGTACCAATTAGTAAAACACTGGATTTAATACTTAAAATATTTTATCTGATTTTAATCTCCAGGTGTGTTCCATTCAGGTATTTCAACTTGCATGAAGTTATTTGAATTCTAAAATCTGACAACGATCCCACAACATGAAAACTACCAAATAATAGCATTACTTAAAATAGTTATTATGTTTGGTAAAATTTTTGAACTCCATCTTATTCAATTTGTCCCTAAAATTATTTAATTTGATACATTTTATTTTGCTTCTGTTAGAAACATGAACTCAGTAATCTACCTTCTGGAAATGATTACTAATATATATATATATATATATATATATATATATGTGTGTGTACGTGTGTATGTGTGTATATATATATATATATATATATATAAATATATATATATATATATACATATATGTATGTGTGTGTGTGTGTGTGTATGTATGTATGTGTATATATATATATATATATATATATATATATATATATATATATATTTTTTTTTTTTTTGAAAATGCCACCACAGTCACCCAACACAAATGAATCCAGGTCCAGGAGTGAACTATACCAGTTTAATGTTTCACAAACACGAGGAGCACAGAGTTTAATGTTTCACAAACACGGAGAGCACAGTAACGTAATCCACTTAACGTTTTCGTCTTCAACTTTATCAGCTATGACTACCATAATGAAACACATGGAATTTATACATCCCCACCCATATGGTAATTCAAATGCACCAATCAAATTGCACCAAAATTAATTGTAAAAAAACTTTTGTTTAAAGACGTTTCACGTGAAGGAAACACTTAATAAATAATCAAATAACATAACTATAAGTAAAATGTAGCTTCCTTAAAACTGTATGATATATTAATTATTGAAAAAATATGTATATATATATATATGTTAAAAACCTTTTAGCTTTTTTTAAAAAAGTACATACATTAAGTAAACAAATACATAGAATAAATTAAAATCAAGACTAATTATCTACATAATGGTTGTTGTAATTGCAGTGTCTAGCACCATCTAGTGGTTAATCTTAAAACCTAAGACCTCTAAAAACGTGAATTTTTACCTTCAAGTGAAATAACTAAGTGAACAAATTTCAGTATTTGAGTATAGTATTCAGTAACCAAATTATGATCATAAAACAAACGATTAATGAAAAATATATGTATATACATATATATTTAAAGCTTTGCAGCTCTAAGTTTTAAAACAGGTGTCAAAGACAACATATCATTGAGACCCATGTTCCTACTTGCGTCTAATACCACTTGCCAGTATAATTCACGATATTCAATAAGGGTTTCCCACATGCTTACCCTGGGATTCGTGGGTACTACCTCCAAAACAAAGAATTGATATCCTAAAGTTCCACATTTCAAAGCATGTTTACATAATGCATTTTTTTCGTTCTTAATCCTAATGTTATATACATGCTCGTAAATTCTCTGTTTGAGCTTTCTTACACTTTTCCCTATATAGAATGCATTACATTTTTTGCAAGTGGCAATGTAAATTATACCTTTAGTGTCACAGTTTGCAAAGGTATTCAAAAAGAGCTTTCTGCCCCTGGCTTGCAAGTAGAGATAATCACCACAAGTTAGATATGCACAATAACTGCATCTACCACACTTGAATAACCCTTTCTTTGATTTGTTAGTCTTGTTCTTAAAATCAGTATTAAAGCCATTTTCCAACATATTCTTAATGGTCATTCCCTTTCTATATGTGAAAGTTAATTGATTTTCAAAAGTATAGTCTAAATCGGATACTGCAGAAAAATTATTCCACTCACTCATAAAAATCTTTCTAATAAATGCAGAATGTCCATCATAGGTGGTAACAAGACCTGCTCCATGTACATCGGTAGCCTGTTTTCATAACATATCTGGTTTGGTTGAAGTAACCTTACCTAAAATAGGGGCAAAAGCATCTTCCCTTTTGGTCTTAACTTCTTCAAAAATATTGTTGAATAATTCTTGTGGATAACCTCTGTTCATAAATAATCCCCTAAGATAGTTAACTTCTTCCAAAAATATTTGATTGTCAGAGGTCATCCTACTTAGACGCACAAGTTGCCCTTTCACCACACCCTTCTTTTGATGGGGTGGATGGCAACTGGTGTAATGTAGGTAAGAGTTGGAAAACGTATCCTTTCTGTATACCCGTGATGTAAATGCACCTTCCTTTTTACCTATAATGACATCAAGATATCTTAATTCTTGAAGGTCAAAGTGTTGTGTAAACTTCAAGAAACATGTAGTCTTGTTGACATAGTTAAAAAGTTTGAAAAAATCCTCTTGATCTCCATACCAAAGGAAGCACAAATCGTCAAGAAATCTGGTGTATAGGGCTCATTGATTACAAAAGGTAGAGTGTAAAAGAAATTTATTCTCCCAGTACGCCATAATTATATTGGCATAACTTGGGGCACAGTGGGCACCCATGGCCACACCCTTTTCCTGTTTGAAATACTCACCCTGGAAATATAAGAAATTGTTCTTTAAAACAATTTCCATCAGGGTGAGTATATTCCTAAAATCCTTTTGCTTAAGCTTATGACTATCAACAAGCATTTCTTCAAACCAAAGCAGACCCACATCATGTGGAATACATCCAAATAAATATATAACATCCATAGTACCAAATGAAAGCTTCTCGGAAAATATGGAAGGTTGCAATTTCCTTAAAAAATCCCAAGAATCCTTTAAAATGTGATTGGTACCTTCCAAAACACTTTTTATTTTTTGATCCACAAATTTTGCTAGAGGTGCGGTCATTGAACCTTCGGCTGATACAATAAGCCTTAATGGTGGGTCAACTCTATCTTTGTGCACCTTAGGAATACCAAAAATATAAGGTATTCTGGGTTTTTCCACATTAAGGTACTTGTGTGTGTCACTATCAATGGAACCTTCCAATAACATGTCATATAACACTGTTTGTATCTTTCTATGGGCAATATTGATTTCATTTAAAGAGACCCTTGAGTATTTGTCCGTGTCGTTAAGCAGGTTCATCATTTTACCTTCGTATAAAATCGATTCCATCACCACCACACCCCCACCCTTATCGGGTTTCATAACTCTCAAACCACGATTGTTACTAATATCTTTCAATGTATTCATTTCTGCTGGTGTTAAATTGGAGTATGTGTGTTTTCCTGCAACACATGTTCTTATTTGGTTTTCTATTTTCAACTCAAAATTTCTGAGTTGGGGGTGTATGGGTAGGTTGAAGATACTTCTACGCCTCAAATTACCCATATCAGGGTCCTGTATTTTGCCCTTGAAAAATAACTCCAAGTTTTTCTTTCTTATAAACAATTTGATATCTACCAGAAGCCTAAAAATATCTGTTTTTTGTCTAGGGATGTAGGTAAATCCCTTCGAGAACAAGTCAAACCAAGATTTGTCTACCTTAACATTTGAGTAGTTAAAAATGTTGAAATCTTTATAAGTCCAGGTATTCATAACATTAGTAATGCCATCAGTTCCTACCAGACTTGATCCCTTCTCACAAAGGGCTTCCACCCTCTGCCCCTTTAGTTTTTAGAATTGTACGAGACCCTTTCCTGGTTCATTAACCTTTCAGATCTTCTTACAGGGGGAAGGGGGTCAGAATCTGAGACCTGTTCTGGGTTCTCTTCTCTAGCCCAGCCCTGTTCATCATTTTGCTCCCTGGCCCAATTACCAAAACTATTCCTGCCTGAGGTTTTAGGTTTTGGGTAATGCGTTTTGTTTTTATATTCGTCTAAATCCCTTTTAATTTTCCCAATTTTTCTATCTTGAACTTCGTTGCATTTTAATTCAACGTTTTTAAGTAAGTTATGGTATTTGGCCCTCTCAATTTCTACAGTATACATCATATCACTCAATATGGCTTTATTAATATTGTCAATGTCATGGTGCAATTTGTCCATTAATACTTCGTTGTTCCTGATAATGGCTTTCATGATGTCAAAGCCACATTTGTCGAAAATGACAATGAGTTCATTAAAAAATTCTGTCTCCTCGAAAACATTGTTCGGATATTTACACACTCTCAACCCCTTTGGAACAATGTTCAAGGATAAACAATGCTTTAAATATGCGTTGTCCATGTCAAGGGTTTTGTATTTGAAAAGACAGAAGTCCAAATCATTGAGCATGGTGCTGTAACTTGCGCTATATTTAAGGTTACTCTGTTCATAATTAAAGTCATATTTGGTGTTTAAAATATCAGATACTAATTTCTGGGTACCTGTATTGGTCTTGATTGCACTAAAAGGACTTTAAACAAACTGAAGAACCACAAATAAGTCAGATGAAGCTGTGAGCAAAATACTGTAGCACACTCCCGATAAGTTTGGAAATACAATTTAATGAACTTGAGCGCTTTCGGAAGGACCTGTGCCCCTCCTTCTTCAGAAGTAACAAACAAATAAATGAATGAATGAATTCAAACAGACCTCCAGGCAGCAACACACATTTAAAAACTCAAATCGTTAATTAATTAATGATGCTATTAAGCAATTAAACATAAAAATATATACTATCAAGAAGTTCCAAGTTTTAGAGAGAACTTCCAAATTTTAAAAAGGAACATGTTTAAAAAGTAACTAACGTTACAAAGACTTTTCTACCTAATAATAGCATTATTAAATCAGTGCATCTAGGCACTGTTATCAAATCTTTGTAAACACATTTCTAAAGGCAGTTACTAAAATAATATTTAAGTGCCTAATAAATTTCTGTATTGGTCTTGTCATTAGTTGGCAATCTCTGCGATTGACTTCTTTGGCTCCTCGTTCTGGTCACCATACCATTTCCTTCGTTAGAACAATCCCAAGGTAATATGAGGAAAACCATCGAGGCTGGTGTCGCAATTCTCAGCCATTTCGGTACCAGTGTTGATAGATCTGGAGTTAATACCAGCGTTCTTTGACCTCGCGCTGGTTTGCTGCATAACTTCCTGATTCCCTGGAACCAAAGACGGCGAAACCGACTTAACCATGGATTAACTTAACTGGTATATGGGTCTACTGCTTTTGGTCGAATTCCATTTGGTCGGAAATTATTACAGGCAGTTCATGTCACTAAAAATGCATTTCACTGAAAACCCATTTGGTCGAATTCCATTTAGTTGAAAATGGAATATAGCCCCTGCCCCACTGCAGTGCGACCCTGGAGTGAGAATATAAAGTTGGGGGGGGGGTGTGGGGAGCACATTGTTATATACTTGTGTATCCATTAAAATACAGTAAAACATGTAACATCAGCAAAAACTAGTTGCAAAATGTGGGGAGCTATGCCCCCCCACACCACCCAGTGTCAGTGAACTGACATTCCTTCACTTTCTCAAAAGGTGAGCATGCCGTGTGTGTGTGTGTGTGTGTGTGTGTGTGTGTGTGTGTGTGTGTGTGTGTGTGTGTGTGTGTGTGTGTGTGTGTGAAAATATCACCAGTTTTTATTTGTGGACACATGTTAATGCTAGGTACACAGATAACTCTCTTGGGTAGCTGCAGAAAATGTAATTAACAAGTCATTATCTTTCAAAAATAAACAAACTATTTAAAAGTCTGTAGGCCTGCACACCCCCGACTGTATAAATGGATTTTGACATGGACCTAATGGTGGCAGCTGCCATCAATCCCACCTGTTCTAAATCTGCCCCTGCCCAAAGGTATGCACAGAAAGTTGTTGTATCCTGGGAGGGGGTGTTATGGAGATAGCTGTGGTCATTATTTCTTTAACGTTCTTCACAAACCTCAGGTCATTATAGCTTGTCTGGAGGCTAAAGACAATGTGATCATTATTTCTTTCACATCTTTCACAGACCTTCTGAGGTGTACAAAGAATATCACTATAGCTTGTTTAGGAGCACTGTGCTGTCTAGTAGCACCAAGTTGGAATGTATTACTGAGGTCATTATTCTTTTCACTTTCCTGAAGAGTAAGGCAAAATGTGAGAGAAAGACAAAAAAGTAATCTTTATGGGAGAAAAACAGAGGAGTACCCTTTCTCGGTCTCATTTTCAGTTTTTTTTTTGTTGCCTTTAGATGTCTGGCTTCAAGTTTCCATTACATACGTATTCAGATAAGTCAGTATTTCTCTTTATGTTTTGAAGTAATGTAAAGGCAGTGGCATCTTCCCCTACAGATGCAGGGTGTAGACTTTTCCCGTTATCTAGCTTATCCCTTGTAAAGGAGATTTCTTTGCAGCCTTGCCTCATCGTGAAGTATGTTCCTCATTTTGAATCGTAGTAAGTCCATGATTCGTGTTCCATATTGAAAAGGTCAGTCCATATTCATTGCTAAGATCTTTTAAACTAAAATATCCATGTTAAGTAGTACTGCATAATATTCTTCAGCATCATCAATACCCTTTTCCCATTTTTGTTTAGTAGGTGATTCTGTTAAGTGACTTTTACTGAGTAATAATTCACCAGAATATTTTTTCTAAGTGTAGTGTAGCATGCAGTAAGCTTCCTAGCTGAATTTTGCTAGTAAGTTGTGAGTAAGTGTTCCATATTTTGCCCATTTATTCCAAATCATGAGAAGTAGTCTTCAGATTTTGGAGGTGCAAGGCTGATTACTGGTAACTCATGAAAACATTTTTTTTCCATCATGAGTATTGTCTGTTTCTGCTTTTCTTCTATAGCTGTAGTTTTATTTACTTTCCGTTAGAGCTTACCTTTTTATGACTGACTGTCTGCTTTGGTCGAGCAAAGAGAAGCTTAAGACTTTTTCAGTTCCCCCTTTCCTTTGTGTTCAGTATGAGATCTGTCTTTCCTTTCCTCAGTTTTTGTTCCTGTGTCCCTTAGTGTATTTTTAACTAGGGACTTTTCTCTTGTCTCAGTGCTGATCCCTTTTATCAGTTTAACTGTTGGTATCTTTTCACAAATCTTACATCCCCTGTACCGACTACTTTTAGTACTATAACTGGAGTTTTTCATCAGGTCTCACTATTATATTTATCTAATCATTCTAGCAGGAGCTGAAACTTTTGGCTCTTTTGGGGTCTTCCAGCCCTGTATTTTTCTCATTGCTCAGGCTGTGTACCTCTGGCATTAAATCTGGCTAAGGCTTTCCCCCTTCCATAGCTAGTATAGCTCTTTACACTGAGGATAATCTTTGCCAGTGTTTACATACATCATGGGACAAATTAGGCATCAGTGCTACAGGATACACAAGCCCAAGGCTTGTGTTACATGGCATTTTTCTTCGTCTCCATTTGCATATTTTCTGTTTAGTAGTTGCCTTATACTTGTAAGTTTATTGTGCTCAAGTAATCCTAGTATTTTTTCCTTTCTACTACTGTAGTGCATGTCATACGTTTGGTAATAGCACAGTGCTAGAAGGCACAGTCTGTACTTCTAGCAGGTGGCCTTTTTAGTGTCATCACAGTCTTTATCCACTTTCAGTCACACTTTTTGTAACTGACTACTAACTAGTATTAACCATTTTTATAGGTAAATTATTACAATCATTAACACTACAGTACCTCGCTCTTTATCCTTATCTAGAGCATTAAAACAAATTAATTCAAATAAGGACATTTTTTCTTAGTTATAGCCACATAATCACACTTGCCTGAAAGTTTATTACTAGCTCATTGTGCATGTACGTCTAACTTAGAATATGCAGCTTCACCTTGATAACAAATATACTGTACTACAGCAACCGCTTCATCAGGCAACCGAGGATCACACTGGGCTAACCCCTTTCTTAAGGGATTGCTGTCTTAAATGCATCTGTGACCATGTTTTCCACCATTCTACTTCATTTATTTTGTGAGGTTCTAGACACATTTTCAAAATGTGTAGCAAACTATCCATTTTCCCTGACTGGTTTGTCCATACAAAATGCTGAATTATGAAATTTGTAGGACTTCACTTAAGGAGAACCTTCAGTCCACACTAAAAAATATTTATTTAATTCCTTGTAATCATATACATCAGAGTTGCAAACTCTTGTAAGTTTTCAGGGCATCCATGGACCACTGCCATTTGCTCACCAGAATGATAGAATTCTGGTCAGTCTCATTTAGGCCCAATTTTCTCTAGCTGCATACCTTTCACAAGGAACTAAGTAAACCTCCACATCATCCTGTGCTGTAGACGTTGTCAAGGTTATACTAAAACTATAAATATCCTGTGAGTTGGGTGGCTGGTGAACCAAAGAAGACTTCTACTCCTGGAGGTATATCAGATTGTTGATCCATTCTGACTCGCTGACTGACCAGATGTTTGCCAGTTCTTTCCTGAAGCTGTTCCAGGTACTGGACAGAGGATACATACATTTCCTAAAGAGTGACAAGAGTTGTTAAGTTCAAAGGTCAACTGCCACACTTCTCAAATAAAAGATAGTAGTAGACTTTATTAATGCCTGAAACATTTTCTCACATTATTCTACCAGTACTCAAGTGTGAGCAGTATCTGTGTCTCACAGAGCCAGCTACAACAAGCACAATTTAAATGTTTCTTTAGTACAGTACAGATTTCTTATGTAATTTGACATTCTATAAACTACTTCTGGAGTGGGAATACAACTCAAACAAACAGGCAGATTTTGGGACAGTCATGGTATAAAATTACCCACATTCTCCAACAGTGTATTACTCAGGATGGTTTGTGGCAAACAAGCAATCAACAGATTTCAACTTTGTAATTAAAAATATTTTTTATTAATAAATACATGAAGTTTGGGAAAGAAGTGCAGTAATTGACCAACATAAATAATTTTACTTTTCAGGCAGGTTTTTCACAGTACAGTAAACTTTTACCCTTAGATTCAGTGTTCCTTTCTGTATATGACTCTGGTGGAGTACCTGGCAAAAATAAAATCATAGTTACACAGACCTCTAGACATCAGGGTAGTGCTGTCCCAAATTCCAGCAGCAGAACAGTTTCAGCTTTTACCCAGGCAATAAAAAAAAATAGCTGGCTTCTACTCTGAAAGGTCAGATTCTTTCACTTAGATGATCCAGAGTGTCCCTATATCGTCTTTCATCTCGTCTATGTAACTTTCTCCTCGGATCCATAACCTACTTAATGTATACAGTACCAAATTATACATTTTTTTTAGTGTAAAAAGTATGTGTTAGTGTCAGTAATGCAGCAGCTGGCAGACTGGCCTTTGGTGCTGGAATACCAGAAGGCGATGGGCTGTATTCCAACTCCAGTTGATCGGATTGCTGACATTGCAGTGCAGTATTGGGGGGGGGGGGGTGTTGCACTCTCGAGGGTGCTGTGATTCAGATGAGACATTAAACCATAGTCCCATCTGTTCGAGTTAGTGCAGCGCGCATGGATGTAGAAGATACCATGGCACCTGTCAAAAAGAGCAGAGAAAGTTTGTTGGTGACTTGGCAAAGTTTCTTCTAGCACTAGAAATACCGACTAGGGTCTCCTCTGAAAGAGGCCACTAGCCTAAGGACTATCCTGGTCAATGAAGGATAGCTAGATAAATAAATATATGTGTGTGTATATATGTATCTATGTGTATATATAAATATATATGTATATATGGTTTACATTCATAATTTCGAGTGAAGGTTCGGCAACCACGGGATGTTGCATTACGGTTAGCTGAACCCATTTGCCGAACCTTCATTTGTGTGAGTCCTGGTTCAGCAAATGCACAGTGTTGTTCTGAAAATGTTTGAATGCACATTAGCGAATGATAGTGTACATTCACTAATGTGCATTTGACATTCTGATAACAGATCGCACTACAGTGGGCATCTGGAAATTTACCCTTTTCCTCACTGTAGTGTGATCTCAGACTTGGAATATATAATTTGCAGGGGGTGTGGGGGCTGCAGGGGAGCTTGCCCCCCTGCAAAACTATAAACACTTGTGCTGTAGATGTACAATTCATACAGCAGCTTCAGCACAAATGCCTGTGGGTCTGACGCCACCTCTTGACATTCTAAATTTGTTCGAATGCGGACGTCATGGTGATGATGATTGACATTCTGTTAAAGTGACCTTGCCAAATTTAGAATGTCAGTTCAACCAAGTAAGTAGATTTTTCCTTGAATTTCAACTTTTTGATAAAAAAACAGATTCAGGCTAGTATTGCTTATTTAAATCACTGTTTATTAATGTAGATCTGAATAAGCTCTGACAAGGATGAAAGTATTCATATCTTGTTTAGAGTTATATATATAGCAGTAACAAGTAATATATACTTTTCTGTTTTCTAAATAAAAAGCCATGTAAGTTGTAACAAAAGGCCTTAATCCAAGAGAACTTAAACAGATCACATTCAATGCCAGTGATTAGAACAGTGGCACATGCATAGTTTGATAAGTGCTGCTTAGTCCATATCTAAGGTAATACGGGTAAAAGAAGTAGGGTATTTGCTTTTGTGCCCATTGTTGGGCCTAATTTCTTATTGCTTCAGGAGACTCATCTAACAGATTGCGAACGTCAGGCTATAGTGAAAGGCCTATACTTTGTAGGGTATTTCTCTTATCAAACTCCTATTTGTTATCTACTTCTCTGAAGTCCAGGACAACACTAAGGGACTCTGGCTGACAAAGTTCGCAGACGATTGCAAGTTGGGTGCCATTATTAACTCCCCAAGTGGTGATGTCATCCTGCAGAAAGGCCTCACTGAGACCAACGACTGGTGTCAGAACCATGGCTTTAAGCTCCGTGCCAAAAAATGTGTCATCACCCCCTTTGGGAAAAACTTGTTTCCCATGAATTACCACATTGATGGTAGGCCACTGAGTACAGAAGGTGTTATAAGAGATCTGGGAACACAGGTTGACAGCAACCTCTCTTTTGGCCATCACATTGCCACTGTGATCAGAAAGACTTTCTATGTGGCACATCTCATTACTAAGGTTTTGCATCCAGGAAGAAAGAGGTCATTGTCTCCCTCTACTCTTTCCTCATTAGGCCGGTCATAGAGTACAATGCCCCATTTGGCATGTATCTCAGTAGACACCTGCAACAACTGGAGAGGCCCCAAAAGTACCTCACAAAGAGGATCCTAGGTCTTAAACAGTTGTCCTATATGGACAGACTCAAAAAACTCCAACTATTCTCTGTCTCATATCGCCTACTTAGAGGAGATCTCTGCTTGAGTTACAAAGCCATGTCTGACCCAGCTCTGTTAGAAATGCTACATCTAAAGAAATCCCAATCCCTGCACACCACACACTCCAGAGACCTCATCCTCATTACCACAATCAACAGAACATACTGGATGGAGGTTCATAACCCAGAGACTGCCCATGCTATGGAATAGACTTCCCATACATGTCAAGCAGAGCACCTCACTGGCCCTGTTTAAGAGAAATCTTGATGAGTGGATGGGAAATTGAAAGTTCACTCCAAGGATTACTCCAGTGTCTCTACTTGATAGAAGCACTGTGAACTAACGTCAGTTGGCATGATGTCAGGGCACTTCTATGGGCTAGGCTTGTAAAGGCTCCAGGTCCATTAGCCCAGTACACACCTATAAACCTATGAATAGTGTGAAAAGCCATGATAAATCACTAAACTAGATTTATTCTGTTCCAGTGTGTCATCTCTATAGCCATAAAGTTGTTGAATTCCAGTGGCTTTCCCTTCAATAAAGCCTACATTAAGTGTACACCGTTCTGAGTGAACAGACAACACAGACATAACTCACACATTCTTCCTCCTAATTTTAGTTTTCCTACTGATAATCCTTGCAGCTTTAAATATTGACAGGAGTTCATAAAGGTTACCACAAAGTGTAGACTACATGTACATTTAGGGTAATCTTTCTAAGAGACTCAAAAGCACAAAAATGTGATAAGAATGTTCTTGAATACATATAGTGTACACTTAGTGTATGCTTTATTGAATCTGGCCCTTTTTTAGGCCTTTTGTGTTTCCCTTTTGTGCTAATTTTTTATTGCATTCTGTTTTATTTATTTAACATGTTTCTTTTTTTTAATTTCTGCTGCTTTTTAATTTCTACAGCAATAAAATGTATTTAGTTGTTTATCAGTCTGTAGCAATGTACTTGGCTCAAACCAAAAATACATTAATAAGCTAAGCAGAGATTATTAGAAACCGCCTGCCAAATGAGCTATCATATAGTAGCCATCATTAGAATAGCTAAGCACAGGTGACACTGCAGTATTTACAAAATTTGCAGTATTTTCTTATGAAGAACATGTAAAACATATGTTAGCACAATATGATTGCATATGAAAACATGCAAAATGTAATATGTGTACATTTTCATAGGGTTCTTGTTGTCCTTGCCTGGAGGTCCTTGCACTGAAGGGATATGGATGTTGTGTTGCCCTCACCCAACTGTAAATGGACGCTACCTGGTACTCCTTGACATTGAGGGATTTGATCCAGAAAAGGTAAAGTAGACACACATGCATAGCTGGGGATCATATAAGAAATTATCTACATATTTTATGTATTACAGAGCACCACGGGCAGTGAATGTAAAGTCCCATGAAATGCATAAGCTTGATTTAAAATAAAACTCTGTGTCTACCAAAGGGTGTAAGAGCACAGAGTGAAGGAAATAATTTGCATTGTAAATTGTTAGTGGCATAGTGAAGTATGCAGTTTTCTGCCACATCTGATTTTTAGGAGAAGAGTACACAAGAAGAATGTGTTAAGTGCCTGTTTGTGTTGTGTGTGTTGTGCAAGCATCAAGTCTGTTCTCTAGCACATGATACTCTACACAAAGAATAATGCTGCATTTCAGTTAATGTTTGGAAATGAAGCTACCTTTGAGCGTATTGGAACTGTACTTGACTTCTCCCCAAGTATTCTTTTTCATGAGTATGACATCTATTTTTTTAGAGGTTTTTATATAGGAAGTCAACTGCAGAGCCTTTTTAAACATTTAGTAAGTGCTTCTGATTGGGCGGCCACAGTGGTGCAGCGGTTAGCATTTCTGCCTCACAGCAAGAGGTTCTCTGGTTCAATCCGCGGCTGAGGTGCCTTCTGTGTGGAGTCTGCATGCCCTCCCTTTGGTCACGTGGGTTTCCTCCGGGTGCTCCGGTTTCCTCCCATATCCCAAAGACATGCTGTAGGTGGATTGGACACTCTAAATTGGCCCTAGGTGTGAGTGTGTGCATGTGTGTGCCTTCTGTGGAAGGTTGGGCGCTGGGCTGGCAACTCAACACCATAAAACTCCACTGCCAATCATGAGCGGACAGGTGATCCGATGTGGTGACCCCTAACTGGGAAAAGCCGAAATAAGAAGAAGTAAGTGCTTCTGATGCTTTATGCTTGTCTTATTAACATCGACAGTTTTTTGGAAATATATCTCAGTGGGTGAAGACTCTGACTTGATGAAAAGCTCCCTTCTGAAGCTCTGCTCCGTATTTCTTGATGTTCATCATTCCTAATCTCTCAGTGACATTTTTGGGTTATTTGCCAAGGTGACCCAGTACTGGACAGCTTTCAAAAGCTCAGACTCCATCCTTCTCTCTTCCTGTGGCAGCTGATTAGCTGAACATATCCTGAAAGGGAAGCCTTCAGCTGAGACAGAAAGTGGGAGATCAGTCTTTTCTGTAATCCAAAGAAGAAAGTCCTCTGATTCTTAGCAAGATCCAGTGCAGCTTTTTCCATTTTGCTTCTCAGATTAGCCACATTGTGGGACCCCCTTACTCTACTGTAATTGCTAGAGTAGTTGTTCTTTTACTGTTTTTATGTTTATTAAAATTATTTTAATATTTTATTTGTGTCAGTGTTTACAGTAATTCCAGTGTGAATTTCTGTATGTAGCAGTGTTTTCTTGCTTCTGTTTTCACAAATTTTTAATGTTTGTCAGGAAATTTTCAGTATTTCTGTCAGACCGGCACTGTGTATGTAAGCCAAGAGCTGTCTCGGGCAGCTTTATTTTCATCTTTTGCATGAAAATATTGCAGAGAGTATAGCTGTGGTAAGTTGAACTTACAGTAACAGTAGATTTTCCAGTGATGACTGCTGCAGTACACTTAGTTATATGGCTTATTTACTGCCAAGAGTATAACAGCCAGCCAGTTTCCAATGCTGCAGAGCATCTTCTACACACCTAAACTGTCAGGCAGCTTGAGCTGAGCTGACTAAAAGACAGGTTTAGGCATGAAGCCCTTCAGAGCTTTCCTGCCAGCAAAGAGAGGGAGGATGAACCCTGGCATAAAAACGCACCAAAAAACAAGGCAGAGGGAGGCAGGGAGCGGCTACTGCAGCAGTTATCATTTGAACCTCTACTGTTATGGTAAGTTCAGCTTACACAACTGTACTATGTTCATCATATTGATCACTGCTACAGTAGCCTTACCTATATGGGTCGATTACCCTAGCTAACTACATTTCAGAGGTGGAAGTAGAAGGGTCCAGGATTTCCCTGAAGAATGGTCCTAGTAAATCTTGATCTGGACCTAGAAAATGAACTGAGGTTATATTGCTTTGTAAAAGTATATACAGAGGACCAAGTAGCAGCTTCTAGAGGACTCCTAGAATCCAGCTTTTTTTCCAAAAAGCATAGATGAAACCAAGGCCCTGGTAGAATGAGCCTTGACCCTGCCTGGAATAGTTTTGTTCTGGTGAGTGTACCAAAAACTAATAGCCTTAGACAACCATTTGGAAATAGTCTTTTGGTTGTCCCTTCTTATCTTCATGATTGATTCTAAGATCTGAAAGATTTAGTTCTGTCAGGATAGCACCCAAGTTGTCTGTGGACATCCAAGGTATAGAGTATCCTTTCTCCCTCATTTTTAGGTTCAGGAAAGAAAACTGGGAGATGGATAATTTGTTTAAACTAAACTTGGATACCATTTTAGAGATATAACAAGGATTAGTTATCATAGAAACCCTGTCCTTGTGGAAAATGAGATAGGGTTGATTTGCCATAAGAGGTTGCAACTCCGATACCTTTTTTGCAGAGGTCAGAGCAATCAGTAAAACTGCTTTCTGTGTTAAGAACCTCAAGTCAGCCAGATTAACTGGTTCAAATGGAACAAGTGTTAACTTCTGTAACATAAAATTAAGATCCCAAGGAGGAGCCACTGGTTTTCTTGGAGGCTTATTTTACGAAACTGCATTGAAAGAGGAGGATCCATGGGCAGACTTGATGAATAAGGAAGCCATAGGATAGTAGCTCACACAAACATTGTAAAATCAGAGAGCAACTAGCCCTGCATGGGTGCTGGTTATGTTGACACCAATTAGAAATCCCTTTCCTGTTTGCTAATATATGATTTTCTAGTAGCAGGCTGTCTTGCCTACATTTTTACCTGCTACACATCCTCAGTAAACCACCCCCCAGTCCCTCACAGAAGATACTGACTTAGATGAAAGTGAGGTTTCCCCCAGGTCACCTCCCAAGGATGTCTCCTTTGGAGACATCATGGAAATTCTCTGCCAGAGGGGAGGTTGGTCAGCCCCAAAACCCTCAACAGACGAGTCAGTATTCCTGGAGGCCTTTGGCATGGGCCCATCTGTATCCTGGGTGTCCCCTCCTGCAGATCCATTAGTGGATCTTATTACTATGTGGGCTTGGAAGGAGCCTGACACCATAGAGCCAATACCCAAATGCCCAGACAGGATCCTTTCTCCTCCCACAGACAGACAGGCCTGGTACAAGGGATCACCTGTGGATGCTATTGTGGTGGCAGCTGCCACCAAGAGAGAACTGGCTCAGGAAAGTTCTTCGGTCCACCCTCCGGACAAAGAGTCTAGGGCGATGGATTGATTTGGGAAGCGAGTCTTTTCTTCAGTGACGTTTTCCATATGAGAACTGAATTATTTGGCACACGTCATTTGACTCCAGTGAGACCTGGTCACGGAATTCGGTGCGTCGCCCCCAGAGTCCTTGTCACCAGAGGACAAGCGACTGTTCTCAGTGAAAATGTTGACTCTGAAATCCATTTCAAACACGTCCATGCATCTTCTTTCCCATGCCATGGAAGGAGTGGCTAGGGTGGCTGGGACTGGCGTAGCTATGAGGCGACATGCTTGGCTCAGACTCTGTCAATTTTCGGACCCCTTCAAGGCATCATTCACAAATGCTCCCTTTGACGGTTCCTCCCTTTTTGGAAAGACAGTTCGTAACACCTTAGTCCAGAGCGAGAAAGACGGGAAGACTCTGTCTGCTGTCGGAGTCCACTTCTCTAGCCCACAAAGATCCTTTTCTAGGAATCAGAGAGGGCAGAAGAAGATGTGGTTCCAAAAACTTTAGTTTTCCCGGGACGCTCAGGGCAACTAGTCCCCTAGAGGCAGAGGGGGACAAGACAGACGCCACTCCAGAGGCAGAGGGGGTCCGAGGAACTTTGGGTCTAGTGAGACCTTCTCAGATAGACCCGTGCAGCAACCCTGAGGGGTTGCCCGACTGTCCTACTTGGAGACAGTTGGGGAAGATTGTCATTGCACCTAACGGCTTGGGAGTCCATCACGACAGACTGTTGGATGCTCCAAATAATATGCAGAGGTTACTCCATCCCGTTCCCTGCCCCAGCCATCCAATCAAAGCACCTCCCGGATGTTCCACCTGCTCAAAGGGAGGCCACAGCACTCGAAATTTCAAAGCTGCTTTACAATCAGGCCATCAAACCGGTCCCCCCAGATCAGTCCGGATTAGGCATTTACTCCAGGTTCTTTTTAGTGCCAAAAAAGACTGGCGATTTCAGATCTATATTGGACCTGTCAACCCTGAACCTGTGTGTAGCCAAGCAGAAATTCCAGATGGTCACCTTGCAGTCCATTCTACCTTATCTCCGAGAATGCGACTGGATGTGCTCGATAGACCTCCAGGACGCTTACTACCACATAAAGATTTGCAGAAGCTCCAGGAGATTCCTTCGCTTCCAACTGGGAGCCAGTCATCTCCAGTTCAGAGCCCTACCCTTCGGTCTCACCACAGCCATCAGGGTGTTTACCAAGGTTATGGCAGTAGTAGCGGCTCACCTGAGGCTTCAGGGAATTCAGGTGTTTCTTTACCTAGATGATTGGCTCCTCACTGCTGCCACCAAGCATTTACTTTGCATGGCCAGAGACTCCATCTTGCAGTAATCTAGGGATTACCATCAACATCTCCAAGTCCCACTTGAACCCAACACAAACCTTGGAATTTATAGAGGCATGGTTGGACACTACTATTACAAGTTTTTCTCACTCAGGACAGGGTCCAGAATCTATGGGCCCATGTGCCAGTGATCCTCAGCCCCAGGACACCGATGGTGAACGACGTCCTCCATGCCCTGGGCTCCATGGCCACAGCAATTTCAATTCTTTCATGTGCGTGCCTTCACATGAGGGTTATTCAGTGGACCTTGGCAGTTCAGTGGTCTTGGTTAGACCTCCCCTGGACTACCCTATATGGATCAGCAGAGCCTGCAAGATTTCTCTTCTTTGGTGGCTGCAGTCACTGGAAATCTTGGCAGGTCATCCATTCTTCACATCCCCAACCCAAGCCACAGTGACCACGGACACCTCCCAGCTCGTGTGGGGAGGCAATTTTTTGGGGGGGATGGTCCAAGGCACATGGTCCCAGACCGAGACCAGATTGCATATCAGTGTTCCGGAGATGAGGGCAGTGCTTTTAGTGTTGCAAGCCTTTCATGCTGTTTTTCCCCCAGGGACGATTGCAGTTCAGTCAGACATGTCTGTTGTCTGGTACATCAACAAACAAGGAGGGACCAGCTCTTACCCTCTCTACCGCATGGCCATGAGAGTGTGGGAGTGGGCAATTTCCACCAGTCTACTTCTGATTGCAACGCACATCCCAGGACACGTCAACATTTTAGCGGACAGACTGAGTCGGGCTATTCTAATACCATATGAGTGGTCTCTGAAACAGTAGTGGAGGAAATCTTCCTTGCATGGCGTCACCCTTGCTGCAATTTCTTCGCATCTCCTTCCAACGCGAAGTGCAGCGAGTTCTTTGCTCTGATCCCCTCCCCCAGAGATGCTCTCATCCATGCTTGGCCTCCTGGGATACTGTATGCCTATCCCCAGTTACCTTTCATTCCAAAGTTTCTTCAGAAAGCTTACCGACTGGGGTGCAAAGTGATCCTCATTGCCCTGTTCTGGCCTCGTCAAGTGTGGTTCCCCTTCCTCTGGTCTCATGCTCTAACTCCTCCACGGATTCTGGATCCCAGCCCGGATCTCATCTCTTATCTGTCAGGCATCAGTCCGCCCGATCTGGACAGCCTCAAGCTGACGGCTTGGTTGCTCCAGTTCCCTTGATCGCTAGGGCTCTGGGTCTATCATCTTCAGTAAAGAGTCATGTTAAGTTGTCTATCTCGCCTTCATTCTTGCTGGATGCTATTAGTTTAATCTAATCTTCTCACCCCTTTAGATCCCACTTAAAAAAAACTTTTTTTTCCTGTCGTTACAGAGTTTCCCCCCACCCTTCCTTCCCTATTTAGGGTAGTGTTAGGCCTGTCTATTTTTACTTATATATTGCATTATATATACATAGATAATTGTTGTTAGTGTAACTGGTAGTTATTGTGATTTTTTGATATCCTTATTCTTATCTAGTGCATGTGTGTGTGTGTTTACTGTTTTAGGGCACTAGTTAAATTTTTTCCTTGGTATCTCTTTGTAATGTCTAAAGATACCAAGGTTTCAGGTTTCAAGAAATGTGACCTGTGCTGTCAGAAGATGTCTTTAACAGATGGTCACACTTCTTGTGTTTATTGTTTGGGCCCCCTACACCTGCAGGACTCTTGTTCGGTCTGTCATGCCTTCATTCCGAGAGTCCTGCAGGAACATAGGAATAAGCTCATTTTGAGGGGCTTGGTGAAGCCAGAAGGATCCCCGGTCAAGCCTTCGTCGGGGAAATCCTTAAAGCCCGCCAAACTATCGGCTCCCTGTTCGGAGCTGACACCAAGCAGAGCTTCTGCTTCCTCGTCGGTTCCAGCCGGAACTGACACTTTGAGGCCTCAGTCGGCTCCGACTCTACTATTGGAGCCTTCTCTGAGTCAAAAGCGTTTGAGGTCTCCCTCCTTAGAGTCCGTTCACTCGGCTCCCAGGTCCCCATTACTACAGTCAGAGTGGAGCCATAGATCCCATTCCTCTCAGTCCTCCAGGTTATCGGATCATGACTTAGAGAGGGTGGTCAGTAGGCTCCTAAAGTCGCAGGCACTGACCAAAATGTTGACTAGCCCTTCTCAACAGACTGTGGCTATCCCTGTTGCTTCAACTGTTCCTCCTCCGACCCTACCAACGTGTTCGGAGCCGGAGCTCGTTGGGGCTCGAAATGTCAGAGCCGATGCCACACCTTTCGGCTCACTCGTCGGCTCTGATCTCTTCATTGGTTCCGTCCTTGGAGGGATCCGGGCGCCGAGACTCCCTCGTCGGCTCCGAGGGGGCGAGTGGCATCAGACTCTTGTCCAACCCCGTTCTCCCTATCGGGGCCTCGGCGCAGGTGAGCTCGGCCCCGACATCGGCCTTGGAGCAGTCCCTCTCGGTGCCGGAAGGGGTTCACATCTCTTCAGAGGGGGGACCATCTTCTCTGCCTGATGGGGGCGCCTTTGAGGTCATGAGGAGCGTTCTGACTCCGGTGTTGGCTCCACAATCAACCCCTTCGGCTCCTCCCCCCATGGTGCCTGCGTCGGTCTCTGTCCACCCTCCTGACTCCAAGTTCTTTTTTGGTACCGAAAAAGACAGGGGACTGGAGACCCATTTTGGATCTCAGCAGGTTAAACAAATCTGTTCAAAGAATCAAGTTCTGGATGGTCACGCTTCAGTCCATTCTACCCTTTTTGGGTCAGGACAATTGGATGTGCCCTATAGACCTTTAGGATGCGTACTACCATATCAAAATGGACAGATGCTCCAGAAGGTTTCTCCGCTTCCGGCTGGGAGCCAGTCACTATCATTTCAGAGCCCTGCCCTTTGGTCTCACCACAGCCCCCAGAGTGTTCACCAAATGCATGGCAGTGATTACGGCTCACCTGAGATGGCGAGGATTCCAGGTGTTTCCATATTTAGACGACTGGCTCCTAACTGCTTCCACCAGGCATCAGCTAATCCGAGCCAGGGATTATACCATACAAACTTGCTCCGAGCTAGGTGTCTCTATAAACTACGAAAAGTCTGCATTGTTGCCTTGTCAATCTATAACCTTTATAGGCGCCATTCTAAATACAAAGGAACTGTCGGCAAAACTTCCATTAGAAAGAGTATTAGACATACGCCAACATCAAACATTACTACAGTGCAAAAGAATTCAGGCCAGATTTGTACTGAATACCTTGGGTCTCATGGCAGCAGCAATCACATTACTTCCCGTGGTTCGATTTCACATGCAGATTCTTCAATGGATGCTTTTTTACCCAATGGTCCTTCCAACAGCTTCCGATGTCTCACAACATAATAATCACCCAATCATGTAAAGACCATCTCTCTTGGTGGATGGTCTCCCCTCAACGTTTTCAGGCCAGGAATATAGACCCCTTTACAGCCCCTGTCCATAACATGTTGGATTTTTTGGTGGAACTTTTTCGAGCAGGTTCCTCGTCGGCCACCATTGGGGTCCATTTGGCTGCTATTGCTAATTTTCATATTGGTCTATCGGAGTCCAGTAACATGTCCCACAAACTGTGTAAGGCCTTTCTTAAGGGGACTGTTTTACTTAGACCCCCGATTAAAGACCCCCTCCAACGTGGGATTTGAACTTGATATTAGCTTCATTGATTCTCCCCCCTTTTGAACCTGTGGCTTCTTGTTCCTTAAAGTTACTCTCCTGGAAGACTCTCTTCTTAGTTGCCCTCACCTCAGCCAGAAGAGTATCGGAACTTCAAGCCCTTTGTATTCGCCCCCCTTATCTTATTTTTCACAAAGATAGAGTTTCACTCAGGACTGATCCTTCCTTTTTACCCAAAATACCCTCAGAGACAAATCTCAATCAGGCTATTGATCTTCCTGTCTTTTTTCCCAATTATTCAAACAGAGCTGAACAAAAGTTACACTATTTGGATGTTCACAGGCAATTACGCTTTTATTTGGATAGGACCAAGCAGACAAGAAAATCAGATCAACTCTTCCTGTCCTATTCTGAGGGCAAGCAGGGCCTGCCAGTTTCTAAGGTAACCTTGTCCAGGTGGCTGGCCTCTATTATTACCTTGATCTGCCAACTGAGACATAAGGAACTCCCTACAAAACCAATAGCTCATTCCACCAGAGCATTGGCTACGTCGGTAGCTTTTCAGGCTAGACTTCCAATGGAATCTATTTGTGCTGCATCCACATGGGCCACTCCTCATACCTTCATTTCACATTACAAGTTGGATGTGGTCTCTAGGAGTCGAGCTGATTTTGGTTCCACTGTGCTCAAGAGTCTGTTTCGATGAGCCACCCAGGGCTATTGTGCTAGGGACGCTGTCTTATCCAGCAAGAATAAAGGCGAGATAGACAACTTAACATTAAGAAGTTATGTACCTACCATAACGTTCCATGTTAGTTGTCTTCATCTCGCCTTCTTTCTTGCGTCCCACCCTCCATCCCCCTAGCCTGGTCAGGACAGAGAGGAATCTTTTTTTTGAGGCCTTCTTCCTATGGTTGACTCCTTTTTAGGTTACGTCCTCCTCTGCTTATAGCACTGTAGGTAAACCTTGTGGTGGGAATTGGTGTTTGTTCCTTGGTGTTAGCTCTACCTAAGGAGATCTGGGTATCTGACACCTAGCACTGTGGGATAAGGGGAGGCCTCGAGCCGGTAAATAGCTCTCGAGCTTTAGTAAAAGGCCAAGTCGGAGCTGAGGTTCGGCTCCGAACCCATCCAGCAAGAAAGAAGGCGAGATGAAGACAACTAACATGGAATGTTATGGTAGGTACATAACTTCTTATTCTAGTGGCATCCCTTAAAGCTTCCACTATGAAGGTTTATCACAACAAATGGAAATGCTTCTCTATTTGGGCTTCTCAGAGAAACATAGATCCATTTACAGCCCTGGTTCCTGCAGTGTTGGTGTTTTTATCATATATTTTCCAACAAGGGGCTAGTTCCTCCACAGTGAAAGTACAGCTGGCAGCCATATCTAATTTTCATGTCGGCAAAAATCTGAATGCTCTGACCTCTCTGAGATTGTGCAAGGCCTTTCTAAAAGGTACTTTTCTCTTGCGTCCCCCAGTTAAGAATTCCGTCCCTCCTTGGGACCTTACTCTAGTTCTGCAGGCATTGGTGGGACCCCCATTTGAACCAGCAGCATCAGTAGACTTAAAATTCCTGTTTTGGAAGACAGCTTTTCTAGTGGCCATTACCTCGGCTAGAAGGGTTTCCGAGATCCAAGCTTTGTCTGCCGTGCCCCCCTACTTGATCTTTCACAAAGACAGGGTTTTGCTTCGTACAAATCCTTCTTTCTTACCGAAAGTGGCTTCTGAATTTAATATTAACCAGATGATTAATCTGCCTGTGTTCTTTCCAAATTTCCAGAACAAGGGTGAATATAAGCTGCACTTACTAGATGTTCATAGACAGCTTTGTTTCTGTTTACACAGGACTAAACAATTTCGTAAGTCTGACCAATTATTCGTGTCCTTTTCTAGACCCTTTTTGGGCAAAGCCATTTCCAAGGTCTCCTTAGCTAGATGGATTACTCAATATATACTGCAAGTCTATAGGGATAAAGGCCTATCCCCACCTGGTCCTGTTAAAGCTCATTCTACCAGATCTATGGCAACTTCTGCTGCTTTTTGGTCTAGGGTTTATCTGGATGATATCTGTGCAGCAGCGACCTGGGCAAGGCCACATACATTTATTTCTCATTATAAGTTGGATTTGATCTCTAGAGGGAGAGCATCCTTTGGCTCTGCGGTTCTCAGGAATATCCTTCCATGAGGGCCTCCCAGGAGTTTTGGTAGCTGGGGACTCTGTCCCAAAGGTTGCAGATATATTAAGTTAACTACTTCAGATAAAGAAGTTATGTACTCCCATAACGTTCCATCTGAGTAGTTATACTTAATTTTCTGCAACTGTCCCTCCCTCCTTCCCTGAACCTGTTCTAGATTAACGTTAAGTTGCTAATAGTTTGGTTAGTGGCAAACTCTATCTGAGGGAAGGTAGGAGAGGTGAGGGATTATGGGTAAGGGGGGGGCTTGGAGCTTGGAGCAGATGCTTGATAAAATGTTGCCGGCTCTGATCCAGTATGGATCCGAATACCCACAGGTTGAAGAAAATGAAGTATAACTACTCAGATGGAACATTATCGTGAGTACATAACTTCTTTTTCACTTTTCCTTGGACAGTTGATAGATTTTGTGATTTTTTTTTTGCTTGGGAGCAGTCAGGACTGTTCCAGAACTTGGTAGGGTGTATGACCTTATAGAGAACAAGATGCCCAATTCTCTGGCTATCCACCCCCCTATTATTGGCCTTAGAAGATGATTATAAAGCTGCCTGCAGGACACCAATATATATTCCAACATTCCATAATAAGAGTCTGAGAAATTATGGGGTCTCCTTGGAATGACGGGTCTCTTTTATCATTTGACTGCTGACTCAGCTGCAGTCTCCCCAGCTTCCTGCTCAAATAAAAAGTCCTTGGCTTCATCTAATTCATCACCTTCAATAAAGAGGGAAAATGTTTGGATATTTAGGACAAAAGGATGGCTTTCTAGTAATCTTGCTTTTAGAATGTTAAATTTATCAGAGCTATATGTGGAAGTTTATTTTACAGTGTGCTTACACAAAAGCCTTCTATGGATGAGATTGTTTCTAATGTGAATCAGATTTTGAAACATGTTGTCAAAGGTGTGCTTGAATGTGCTGACACAGCCTTGAGAAAGTCTGCTTCTTCTGTTGTATTAAGATGGCATGCTTGGTTATGTAATTAACAAATGCTTTAAAAGCTGAAATGTTGAATGCACCTTTAAGTTTTGATTTGATGTTTGGATGCTCTGTTTCACAGATTCTCAAAGAGTAGAATGTTAGAGGCCGATTAATGCATTGGGTATCTAGGATGTTTCATGCACCCAAGTTCTCCCCCAAACAACGCATCTTCCTTCAGGGAGAAGAGCAAACAAAGTGAAATAAGATAAGAATGTAAATAAGAATAATCTTATGAGTTATACTTTAATCTATAATATCATGGTTTATCAAATACAAGATATAATTAAGAAACATTATATAGTATACCTAGGTTATCGAATATTATTCCAATCAATCCCTTTTTTAGATATAAAAAGGGTGAGAACCTAAAACAAATATTATGTTATGAAGAGCAGTATAAGTCAAAGATTATGAGGGATAGCCCGAGGAAGGGCATCTAGCCATGTTAAAAATGTAGTGGATGTAATTATATTTGTCAGTCAGATTTAAACATCTATAACAAGGAAAGATTTTATTTGATCCAACTTTGCTGATTGTGATAGCAAAAATGTTATAAGCATTGCTGTATGCTCAAATTGCCCTGTATTCTATATTGGAAAAACTAAGAGGAAACTTAAAGAAAGGACATCTCAGCGTACGTCCAGTGTTAGAATATGTAGTGAAACTAATGTGTTGTTTAAACATAAAAAAGGAGGGTGATTTACATTGCTTCAGATTTGTGGATGTCCTTCAAGGATGCATCTGCAGTCATAACATATGGGTTGTCCTGCCTCAGGCAGCCCTTCGGTCGGCCGGATTCCAAAGTCTGGGTCTGGCTTCGGCTGATGTCGCACTTTCCCCGACGTCAGAGCTTCTGGGGTATAAAGGCATCAGCCGACGCCATTTTCCTCAGTCTTTCTTGCCGTGCGGTGCCCGAAGCAGAAGCAGTTCGCAAGTGCCGGTCGGTCAGATCCAGAGATTTCAGCTACCGAAGACTTTGAAAAAAGCTAAGTACCCCGTTGGGGACTCTTTCTTGCCTCAGCCGATGTCAGACAAAGTAAATAATTGTTTAACTTGTGGGAAACAAATACCTCATAAGGATTTCCATTCTTGCTGCCTTCCTTGCTTAGGCCCAGACCACGACGTATCAGCTTGTTTAGCCTGTGCCTCCTTCAACCGACGGACTCTTAGACGTCGGTCGGAGTTTGCAGAAGAATTTTTTGGAACTGATTTTGCATATAAAATGCCGTCGGAGACTCCGACTACGCATATGGCCAAAAAACGCAAGGAAAAGGACTGACACTCGCGGCCCGCGGTTTCGGCTGAAACCACGGCTAGGCCTACCGCGAGTGTCTCGGTTTCGGCTGAAACCGAGTCCTCGGTTCTTACTACGACGAAAACATACTGCCGACAACCGAGGCCCGAGAGGCTCCGGCTGAGTCTGCTTCAGAACTCCCTACCGAAGCTAGTGCTCAAGATTTGTCCGACACCATAACTTTGGACATTTCTACTCCTGCACGTGGGGCAGCTAGGCCCCCAGCTTCTATGTCTATTAAGGCCTTCTCCAGGGCTAAAGCTGCCAAACTTTCAAAAGCTTTGCCTTCCAAATCTACTTCACAGAGGCCTTCCTCTAGTTCTCAGATTCTCAGTCTTGCTGAGGACCTTATATCCTTAATTAGGGGTTCCCAACCTCCACCAGACAAAAGGCCCAGGACTGATCCCTCTGAACCTCTCTCCTCTGATTACTCCATGGATGGATCTGATTTGTCAGACCATCAGGAAGGGGCCTACTCGTCTTATGAGGATTCAGATGCAGAAGATTCTATTCCTTCGGCCTCCCCACCTGAAGAATTTTCCTTTGGGGAGACTTTGCACTCCATGAGAGAGCACTTTCAATGGCAGGGTCAGGATTTTTCTGATTCTAGAAAAAGATTAAGGACGTTTTTGCATTTGCCCCAGCATAGGCCCTAAGCCATACCACCTGTTCTAACTGTAATTGATGATGTGTATAATGATGTCAGTACTGCTCCTGATTCACTTCCCCCGGCCCCTGCCAAACCTGACAGATATTACAGGGTCCCAGATTCTCACTTCCACCTGTTTAAAGCCCATGCTGCAGACCCAGAAACTATTTCTTAGGGCCCAAAAGGGGTTGCAGCTGCTACTGCCAAAAATCCCCTACCCTCTGAAAGAGAGTCTAGAGCATTAGAGAGATGGGGTAAAAAGGTCTATACATCTGCTACTCTTTCTGCCAGGGCATTAAACTGTCAATTCCATATGATACAGTACCAAGAATTTTTGTTAGATCAGCTGAATAAGAAGCTTTCTTCTCCTGAACCTTTAGACCGTAAATCCCTTCAGGATTTGGTACACAACTCTCAGCAGGTCAGTAATCATTTTTTAAAATGTGGCTATGATGCACTGGAGGCTTCATTTAGATCAGCTATGACTGGGGCAGTAATTCGTAGGCATGCCTGGCTAAAAGAGCAATCCTTGCCAGACCATGTCAAGGCTAAACTCCTCGATGCGCCAATGGAGAAACAAAATTTATTTGGCTCCCCTGCACAGGAGATTTTAAAGAAAGTGGAAGAAAAAGCAAAATCTGTGCAAACAGTAAAGGAATTTCTGCAGGTCCAACCTCCGAGATTCAGCAGAAACTGGCCTACAAAGAATTGGTCCTTTCCAGACACCTCCAGTGCACAGAGGGGCAGGAATAGATGCCCTAGAGGCAGAGGTCAATCAAAGGGTGCCTACAGGGCCGTCAGTGGCAGCCTGCCAACCAGAGAAGTAGTGCCACAGCTGCAACTACAACCACTACCACAGGACAGACACAATGACTTGGCTCTGATTCCGCCTAACAGGGATCAACTGGAAGCTCCCTTGGGCGGAAAGCTGGCTTTATTCTCGAAAAACTGGCATTGCATTACAAAGGACACATGGGCATTACAAACAATAGACAAAGGATACAGGTTCCACTTCCACACTTTACCAAAAAGGAGCGGAATGCCAAACCTTCCACCAAACCAGAAGGCAGAGGCTTTAAGACAAATCAACAATTTACTACAGATGAAAGTGATAGAAAGGGTACCATGTATGGAACATGGCCAAGGATTTTACTCCAGACTATTCCTTGTACCAAGAAAAGAAAACCAATGGAGGCCTATTCTCGACTTGTCTGCACTGAACACATATCTCATTGTGCCAAAATTCAAAATGCTGACCCTACAGCAACTTCTTCCCATGTTAGGCAAGGAGTCTTGGCTGGTGACTCTAGATCTCAAGGAGGTATACCTGCACGTCCCTATCCAACCAGATTGCAGAAGACACCTCAGATTTCTTGCAGGATCAGAGCATTATCAATTCTCAGCATTGCCCTTTGGCTTATCTACTGTGCCCAGAGTATTCACGAAATGCCTGGCATCAGTAATTGCACATTGCAGACTTCAGGGAATTCAGATTTACCCATACCTGGACGACTGCTTAATACAAGCAGACAACAAGACAAAATTGTTAAAGGACTTGGCCTATGTCATACACCTGCTACAGGCCTTGGGATACACAGTCAACATCCAAAAGTCAAGACTTGTGCCATCCCAAAGGATAACCTTTTTGGGTGCGGATCTGGACGCAATCACTCAGATGGCTTTTCTCACAGAAGAAAAACAAAAACAACTTCCAGATTACTTCATGACTTTGACAAGACAAATTCAGCTTACTGCAAGGAAAGCCCTGCAGGCCCTGGGTTACATGGCATCCTGCATAATCTTGATCCCACATGCCAGACTGCATATGAGGAAATTACAATGGTACCTAAGGAATGTATGGTCTCAACACAGGCACAGTCTAGAAACCATGATACCAATCATTCCATGCCTTCAAAAGGAATTCCTGTGGTGGGCTCAGGCCTGCCAGTCCAACAGAGGGTTGCCTTTCAACAAACCAAAACCAAGGCAGACCATTACCACGGACGCCTCAGACCTATGATGGGGAGCACACATGGAGGGCAAATGTATCCAAGGCCTATGGCCTCAAGGACAGCTAACCATGCACATAAACCAGAAGGAGATGCTGGCAGTGAAGCATGCAATCGAGGCATTCAAACCATTCCTCCAGCAAGGACATCTATTAATAAGGACAGACAACACCACGGTCATGTGGTACATAAACAAACAGGGAGGCACACATTCCTACCCTCTATGCCGGATGGCAATGAATCTGTGGAACCTATGCCTGAATTTCAATATCCAGTTGCAGGCCAAATTCGTACCAGGAAAAGAGAATTCACTAGCAGACAGCTTAAGCAGAACTACCATGGATGCTCACGAATGGATGCTGCATCCAGACATCTTCAAACTCATAAAAAAGAAATGGGGAATGCCAGAGATAGATCTGTTCGCCTCCCCACTCAACCACCAACTGAAGAAATTCTGCTCAAGAACATACCACCCACAAGCCTGGAGGGTGGACTCTCTCTCATTCAGCTAGAATGCCCTAATAGTATATGCCTTTCCACCTCTCCCATTGATGTACAAGGTTCTACTGAAGATCAGGGAGGAACAGCCAAAGGTGATACTAATAGCTCCGGACTGGCCAAGACAACACTGGTATCCGCTACTGAGAAGCTTGTCTCAGGCCAACTCATGGCCTCTACCCCTGTGGCCTCTTCTTCTAACGCAGAACAATTTCAAGACCCTGCATCCAAACTTGAAAACATTGCAACTAACTGCCTGGAAAATTCCTTAAAACCAAACCAAACTGTTTTATCTCAGAGGGTCAAGGACATTATCCTGGAGGCTCGCAGACCTTCCACTAGGAAGACATACTCCGCTAAATGGAAGAGATTCCTCATTTGGAGCACATCAAAGGACACAGATGTCACAGTGCAAACCTAGCACATATCTTAGAATACTTAGCAGAACTGTTCCGCAATGGCCTGTCTTATTCTTCCATTAAAATTCATGCTTCAGCAATTTCAGCAGAATACAATATGGATCCTCCTATCTTCTCACACCCTCTTCTCAGACAGTTTTTGAGAGGGATCAAAAAAGTTTAACCTCCAAGGAGACCCCCTCTACCTGCATGGGATCTCAATTTCGTGCTGGAAAAATTGACACTACCTCCTTTTGAACCAGCAGCATCAGCAGACCTACAGTTTTTATCTTGGAAAACTGCTTTCCTTCTGGCAATCACTTCAGCAAGAAGAGTATCCGAGTTACAGGCATTAATGGCAGTGCAGCCTTTTCTTATTTTCCACCAGGATAGAGTGTCACTGAGAACCAATCCTACTTTCATGCCAAAGGTGGTATCCAGGGTATCCTTGAACCAAGCTATTCATTTGCCTACGTTTTTCCCAAACCCACAGAACAAAGGAGAAAAACTTTTGCACACCTTGGATATACACAGACAGCTACGCTACTATCTGGACAGAACTAAAACCAACAGAAAAACTGACCAACTATTTGTAGCATATGCAACTGGGGTGCAAGGAAGAGCAATTTCCAAACAGACAATCTCAAAATGGATAGGAAATTGCATTCGCTTTTGCTACTCTTTTCATGGAAAGAAAGCCCCTGAAAATATCAGGCCTCATTCCACAAGGGCCACAGCCACCACTACAGCTTTCCTACGAGGGGTGGCTACCAAGGACATTTTAGAAGCTGCTACTTGGAGCTCCGTGCATACATTTGCCAAGCATTACAATCTGCCTTTATACTCCAGATCCCGAGCAGGTTTTGCAACTGCAGTCCTGCAGGGGATCTTAACTACACCATCCTTCTCTTAGTACCTCCTCCCCCAGTTTGGCTATGGTATTCTACCCATATGTTATGACTGCAGATGCATCCTTGAAGGACATAGTACAGTTTTGTACCTACCATAAATGTAGATGTCCGATAGGTATGCATCTGCAGTCAGGATTACCCACCCTCCTTCCCCTCTGTGGTATTCCTAGGGTGCTTACCCCTCTTTCAGCTAGCTGGGGGAATCTATTATGGTGTATTTGTTTGTTTGTATATATATGTATATATATTTTTTGCTACTGTTTGGAACTTTCAGCATTTATCCAAATTTAGCCTTCCTTGAGGGCACCTGGCATCTGGGGCAAGAAACACTGAGGAAAATGGCGTCGGCTGATGCCTTTATACCCCAGAAGCACTGACGTCGGGGAAAGTGCGACATCAGCCGAAGCCAGACCCAGACTTTGGAATCCGGCCGACCGAAGGACTGCCTGAGGCAGGACAACCCATATGTTATGACTGCAGATGCATACCTATCGGACATCTACATTTATGGTAGGTACAAAACTGTACTTTTTATAAAATATTAGATGTAGTTTACATGGTGGTGGTGATATAGTTATTACAGAGAATGAAGAATATAAATGGATTTGTAACTTTAAGCAGGATATCCTGTAGTAAATTGCATTTCAATTAAACCAGTATTGAAATGTAGACATGTTAAATAGCAGATTCCATTTTTTTCATCATGTGACTATGTTTTAGTTTTGATACAAATGCATTTCTTTTTATTATGATTTTATTGCCTGAAGAAGCACATTTTGTATGAAAGCTTGGAGCTTGCGTTTCAATAAAGTTGATCAGAGTTGCTGGAGATAGCAGTGTGTATAGACACAGTAAAATGGATGTCCTTTCTGCCAGAAGAGAAAGTTCTGTCTTATCAGGGATTTTCATGGATTTCTCTCTTGTAGAAAAGGAGTTCTTCAAAATTCTAGGCCTCTTGGCATCAAGACCCACATGATACCATTAGCAATAGTACACATGAGAAAAATTCAGCGTTACTTGAAGAATTGTTAAACCCAACACCTTCATCACTTGGATTTCCAGGTACTGGTAATGCGATTTGTGAAACAGTAACTGCAGTGGTAGAGAAATCATCTGTTTATGAATCCAGAACTCCTTTTCTATTCATACCCCCAGATCAATCTTCTCAGATGTACTCTTCAGATTTTGCATGGGGAACAATGTTCATGGATGTTCAAGTGCAAGGCTTGTGGAGTCCTCAGAGCATGCCAAAGCACAAAAACATAAAAATAATATTGGCAGTGATTCATGCTTTGTACGTTCTTCACCACTTACAAAATCAGGGTCCTCTTCTAGTGGTCACAGACAGCACTACAATGATGTGGTATTTGAATAAGCAAAGGGGTACAAGTTCATTCCCCCTTTGCAGGTCAACAGTGATAGCCTGGGAGCTGGCTGTACAGCATTTTCTGACACTTCAAGCCTCATACATTCCTTCAGAGCAAATCTTAGTGGCAGACAGACTAAGCAGATGTTGGACAAACCCTCACAAATGGAAGCTGCATGTAGAGGTTTTTCAGCATGTGATCCAGATGTGGGGACCACCTCAAGTAGATCTTTTCATGTAATTTCAAAACAGTCAGACGAAAAATTTCAGTTCAGGACATCTAAGCATCCACACAGCCATGCTTGGAAGACAAATGCTGTATCATTGTCCTGGTCGGGAATGTTCCTTTATTTATTTCCATCTTTTCCAATTATTTTGAAGATATGTTTAAAGATTCGGGAAGAATTGCCGAAGATCATTGTGGTAACCTTCTTTTTGGTCCAGAAAAATTGGTGCTCACTTTTAATGGAATTTGCCAAGGGCAGTTTCCACATGTTTTCCTCACAGAATGTGTCTGCTTACACAGCATTGGGGGGTGAATGATTCACTCATTCTTAGAGCAGTTTTACCTGACAGCCAGGATGATTCGGTTTTGATACTTTTTAGGCACTTATTCCATGAGACTGTGTGTGGTAGGTATTTAAGGAGGCAAAAAAAAAGTTAGAAAATCTTATGTTTTACAAGTGGAAGAGGTTTTCTAGGTGGTGCCTAGCCAATAACAGAGGTTCTGAAAGGGTTTTACCACTCTAGTTTTGAAATATATGTGTGCTCTACATAGAGATATTTTTTCATATACTTCTAACAAAGTGCATCTTGTGGACATCTTAGCTTGTCTAGCCATGAATCCCCCTCTTTCATCTGTTTTCATGGTCAAACAGTTTATAGAAGGAGTGTTGTTTGTGAAACGCTCCCACAAGTAAATTACTCCTCCGTAGGATCTCGATTTTGTTCTTGAAAGCTTGATCTTACCTCCTTTTGAACCTGCATCTCAGGCTGATGATCTTACCTCCTTTTGAACCTGCATCTCAGGCTGATTTATAGATTATTTATTGGAAGTCTATTTTACTCATTGCTCTGACATCTGTGTGGAGAGTGTCTGGGCTGCAAGCTCTCGTGGAGGGGCCTACCTTATCTGATTTTTCACAAGGACAGGATTATGTTGTGCACCAAGCTATTATTCATGCCCAAAGTTGTTTCTGAATTTACCTTGAATCAAACCATCAGTTTCCCGGTGTTCTACCCTGATCCAAAACAACAGGTGAAAAGATTCTATGTATCCTGGATGTGCATATGCAGCTCATGTACTTCCTTGAATGAAAAAAAGGCCTTTAGGAGTACTGAGTAGCTGTTTATCCCTTATACTGGGGCTAAGAAAGGTCAACTTGTCTATAAGAAAACTGTTGCATGGTGGTTATCCTCCGCTACTGTTTTTTCTGTTACTCTCACTATGGTAAATGTCTTGCAGGCAAGGTTATGGCTCACTTGACTAGGGCCTTATCCTCTTCAGTGGTATATTGGAAAGGTGCTGACACTAGAAATATTCTTGCACCAGCAGCATGGTTCTCTGTTCATACCTTCACAAAGCACTACAAACTAGATTCCTTTTCAGCGTCCAGAGCAGGCTAGGACCATTCTGCAGGGGCTCCTGAGTCCTTATCCTTGCAGCACCCAGGTAGGGCTAGCTTTGAGAATCTACCCAAAATGCCACTGAGGCAGGGGGAATAATGACCATAGTACAGTTGCATAAACCCTTGTTACCTGTGACAATAGATGTTCAAATTCCTGACTGCCTGAGTGGTAGCACCCACCCTTCATTCCCACAATTGTGCATAGTTGAGATGGATTTCAAACTTTGTGATGTAGTTATTGGCTTTGTTTTTTTTAAATGGTATTGTGATTAGATGTGAATTTGCTTCTGTTAGATGATTATGGCTTCAGGTACTTTTCTCTCCTTTGTGGAAGCATAAAAGCCTGAATACTCACTTCCTGTGACAGCTGAAGGCTTTTCTCTCGGGATATGCTCAGCCAGACAGCTAGCATGGGAAGAGAAAGGGAGGGGAGTCCGTGTGTTGAAAGCTGGCCAGCACTGGGTAACTTAATCAGATAACCAAAATAAATAAATAAATGCCACTGAGGCAGTGAGGAATTCTAAACTCTACTTTTACAGTTAAGTAGGATTTACGCAGCTGTACTTTGCCTTTGTGACATCCCATCTGGTATGATACGCACACTATAGAACTATACATGTCTGTTTCATTTATACCGACGTCAGCGTAGAAAATGCATAGTAAAGACAATTTAAGGAAGAGCAAACACAATTACTAACTTATGATTCTTAGCAATAAATTCTATAAAACTTTTATATATAATGTCTGGTGTTATTCACTATGACCTCTAACTAGGGCTAAAGGTTGTGTTTTAATTAAAAAAATAAATCTGTATTGAATTATCATTTGTGGCATAAATAAGCTTATGTTTATATAAAAGTATTCAAACCATGTTAACAAGTACACATTTACTAACATTATACATCACATATATTGTTATATATCATGCAATTTAATCAAAATTACATAAATTATTCAATTCCTACCTTCTGTTAAACCTCATTCCTTGTCCAAAGCATTTTTCTGCGTGTATTCTCAAAATTTCTATTTTTTTCTATGTAATTTGCTTCATCACTTTTTATAGAGATCCCACTTCTGGTGCTCTTATCTATGTTATAATATTCACTACTTCAACTGTACTTGGTTTAGATTTTGATTTCCATTTTCTAGTAATTGCTTTTTTGGAAGCCACCAGAATTAAACTTAACAACGCCTTATTATGTCTAGGCAGTTTGGACCCTGTATCCAAGCTCAAAAAAGTAAATTCCTTGGTTACACTCATTTGCTTACCCAGTATTCCAGACTGAGTACTTTGTAGGGAATTTTTAAAGTCTACCAACTCATTACTGCCCCAGCATGTATGTTCCCAGTTACCTCTTTCTTCTCTTTCACATCTCCAACAGTTGCCATCTACCTGAGATAAATTCTTTGAAGTCTGCTTGGGGTATAAACATATCTATGCAAACACTTCCAGGCAGAAATCTTCTACATTTTGTTGCATGCTTCGGAGCCATATGTTTCTACTCCCATTGTTTCTTTATGAATTGCATATCTAATCTCTCTTCCCAATATTTTCTGACCCCTTTTTGTTGATTACTATGATTGCAATATTTTATATGCTCTACTAATTTTCTGTTTTTTAACATCAGCTTCTCTTCTAGATTCACTTAAAAGCTCAACCAGTGCAGGCCTTTATAGGTTCATAGGTGTTTACTAGGCTAATGACCACAAGGGCCTTTTTAAGCCTAGCTATGCATCCCAAATCTCTGATGAGTTCTGATACCCTTGATAAGTGTAAGCATGGGCCTGGGAGATGAACCATTTACAGGTTACTTATTTGCATCAGAGACGTAGGTGCCAAACCAGGAATGAATTTCTAGTTTCCCATCCAGTTGTCCAAGTTGCACTTGAATTGGATTAGGGAGGAACTCTGCTTCATATGGATGGGGAGCTTGGTCCATAGATGGGGTAGTCTCTGGGATACATACCCATCTGTCCAGCAGGTCCTGTTTATATAACAGGCAAGGTTTAAGTCTTTAAAATTGGTAATTCTGGTACTGTTTGTTTTGTGAATATGCAGGAGGTCCATCAGAGTGGGATCTATCCCTCCAGCATGTTCTGTTTATTGTGGTGACAAGGTTTAGGTCCCTAGAGCATGTAGCTCAGAGGGATTGGGATTTCTAAGTGGAGCATGTCCAACAGCTCTGGGTTTGACATAGCTTTGTATGTTAGGCAGAGATCGCCTCTGAGTTTTTGAGACGGTCTGCGTAGGGCATCTGTTTGAGGCCGGTAATCCTCTTTGTGAGTTATTTCTGTGGCCTTTCCAGTTGTTGGATGTCTTGTGACGTACATACCAAAAAGGGCATTGTACTCTATAATGGGTCTAATGAGTGATGAGTAGAGGGGAACAATGACCTCTTTTTTCCTGGATGAGAAACCTTTTGTGATGAGATGTGCCACGTAGAAGGATTTCCTGACTACTGTGGTGATGTACTGTCCACCTGTGTCCCAAGGTCTCTTATCACACTTTTGGTGTTAAGTAGACTACTGCCTATGTGGTAGTTCATGGGTACAGAGTTTTTTTATCAAAAGGGATGACAATGCACTTTTTGGCATTGAGCTTGAGGCCATGGCTTTGACACCAGGCATCTGTCTCAGTGAGGCTCTTTTGTAGGATGTCCACACCGTTAGGAGTTTCAGTTATGGCTCCTAGTTTGCAGTCATCTGCAAACTTTGTTAGCCAAAGACCTTCTGTGTTACCTGTACTTCAGAGAAGTAGATACCAAACAGGAGAGGACCTAGGCCTGAACCCTGTGGTACTCCACATCTCACTGGTCTGAAGTTGGATTTAGAGTCTGCTACTTTCACAGTGTGGGTTCTGTCAGTGAGTCAGTTGGCAACCCATCTTGTGACATAAAGATTTATACCTAGTTTAGTGAGTTTATCTATAATTCCAGAGTGGGGGGGATGGTGTCGAAAGCCTTGGTGAGATCTAGATAGGCTGTGTGCACCACCTTACTCTCATCTACTGCTTTGGTGACTGCCTCAAAGAAGTCTATCAGGTTTAGGAGACATGATCTGCCTTTTACAAACCTGAACTGGGTAAGGTCCAGAGTTTGGAGATTACCATTGTCATTGTTTATAAGTTCCATGATGATACGTTCCATAGCCTTGCAGACCAGGCTCGTCAGGTTAATGGGGCGGTAGTTCCTGGGGTCCGTGGTGGATCCCCCTTTGTGGAGTGGGATAACCGTTGCTGTGCGCCATTCAGTGGGCACAAAGCCTGAGGTGAGGCTATGATTGAACATGGTACTTAGGTGGGATGCCAGTTCCTTCTTTAGTTTGTGTAGAACACAGCCTGGGATATTGTCAGGTCCCATGGATGCTGTGATGTTCTTCGTGTTTCACTGTTGCAGTCATAACTGTAGGGTGATCCTGCCAGCAGGCAGCCCGAGGTCGGCCAGAATCCCAAAGTCTGGGTCCGGCATCGGCTGCTCGAGCAAGTACCCTGACATCAGAGCGCAGAGGTATAAAGCTGGCAGCCGACGCCATCTTCTCCAGTCTTTCTTGCCGTGCGGTGGAAAGCAGCTCGCAAGTTGTTGGTTGGCGGATTCCCGGACAACGTGCTTTGCTTGTTGTCGGTCCGAAGTCTTTTTCTTCTCTTCTCAAGCTAAGTACCCCATTGGGGAAACTTTTTTCTTGCTCCTCCGATGTCAGAAAAAGTTAATAATTGTATATCGTGTGGAAAACAAATACCTCATAAAGATTTCCACTCTTACTGTCTTCCTTGCTTAGGCCCTGACCACGACGTTTCTTGCTGTCGGTTTTGTGCCAGGTTTAATTCTCGTACTATTAAGCGTAGGTACGATTGGGCCTTGAATTATTTCGGTAGACTGTTCAATTATAGGATGTCGTCGGATACTTTACCGACAACCGGAATTCACAAAAAACGCAAGGACAAGGATAGGCCTCCGAGGTCCAAACAGGATACGGTGCAGCCGGAGCCAGCTTCAGGTTCGGCGGTCGTCAGTGAGGCGCTTTTGCAGCCCCTGTCGTCAGCCACTTAGGAACCGATGGCCAACACGGACTCCCATGGGGAGCCAACTAGGCCCAGTATTTTATCTGCTGCAGGACCTTCGGACATCGCTCCTTCAGATGGGTCCGGAACCACTGTGCAGGTACCGGCTTCTGAAGGGGTTTTCAGGCCTTCTCATATCACTATTACTACAAAGACAAAGGCAAAGTCAAAGACTCCTGTTAAGCCAAGGATTTCTTCTCAAGCTTCTTCGGATTCAGCTCCCAAGACCCAGAAGCAATTATTAAGGATGGCTGAAGATTTGCTTACTATGATTAGGGGTTCTCACCCCCCTCCTGAAAAAAGGCCTAGACAGGATATTCCTTATGATTCCTCTGATCAGGCTTCTGTCTTCAGTCTCTTCATCTGACCAGGATTATTCTTTTCCTCCTTTTGAGGATTCTGATGCAGAGGACTCTATTCCCTCTGCTTCTCCCCTGAAGATTTTTCTTTTGGGGAAACCTTGCATGAGATGAGAGAGCATTTTCATTGGGAAGGTCAGGATTATTCTGCTTCCAAGAAGAGGCTTAGGGAATTTCTCCTTTTCCCACAACACAGGCCTTTGGCTATTCCTCCTGTTCTTGATATTGTGGATGATGCTTTCTCTGAAGCTAACCTGAATCCTGATTCTTTTCTGCCTGCTCCTTCTAAGCCGGATAGATTTTACAGAGTCCCCGATTCCCATCAATTTTTGTTCAAGAACCCTTCTGCAGATCCTGAAACTATTTCTCAGGGTTCCAAGGCTGATAAGGCCGCTACAGCTAAAAATCCTATTCCCTCTGAAAAGGATTCTCGTGCCTTGGACAGATGGGGCAAAAAGGTGTATACTTCTGCTACTCTTTCTTTTAGAGCTTTAAATTGCCAGTTTCATATGTTCAAGTATCAGCAATTTCTTTTGTCTGTTTTAAAACAAAAACTTTCTACCTTTCCTGCATGTGTAGAGGACAAGGAATTACAGGATGTATTGCATGCAACTGAACAAGTTAGCAAACATAGTTTACATTGTGGTTTTGATGCCTTGGAGGCTTCTTGTAGGGCTGCAGCCTCTGGTACTGTTATCAGGAGACATGCTTGGCTTCGAGAGCAGAATTTACCTGAGCAAGTTAAGGCTAAATTGTTAGATGCCCCTGTTCAGCATGATGTTTTGTTTGGTTCTAAAGCTGAGGAGGTTATTAAAAAGATGGAGGATAAAGCGAAATCTATGCAGACTGTTAAAGATTTCTTACAAGTTCAGCCTCCTAGATTTACTAGAAATTGGCCCTCTAAAAATTCGTCCTTTCCCACGTCTGACAGGCCTCAAAGGGGAAGATATAGACGCTCCAGAGGTCGGGCTCAGGCCTCTTACAGGTCCAGACAATGGACTGCTTCATCACCTAGAAGGGGAGAAGACAGATCTCAATCACAAAGGAAGCAGACCCAATGACTCTCTCTGTTGGGCTACAGGTCCTCCTTGCCTGGAAGCCCCTCTCTGAGGAAAACTTTCTCGTTTCTACCAAAATTGGACTCATATTACCCAGGACAAATGGGTTTTAGACGTGATTTTAAGAGGTTACAAATTCCACTTTCATACTCTGTCAAGGTCTATCGGTTGGCCAGATCTGCCAAAACATCAGTGGTCAGAGGCCTTAAATCAAGTGGACGCTGTATTGGCCATAGGTTCATAGGTTCATACTAGGCTATCTACCCTAGGGCATTTATAAGCCTAGCCAGAGTGTGTGTGGCTTTCACCACCCCTTAGGATGAGAATACTATACCCATTAGTTTGCTGTGCCTCTGTCCAGCAGTGACACAGAGATGATTCCCGGGGTAAACATACGATCTCCCATCCACTCGTCAAGATTTCTCTTGAACAGTGTCAGTGAGGGGCTCTGCCTCACATGGACTGGGATTCTGTTCCATAGTGTAGGGAGTCTCTGGGTGATGAATCTGTCCCTCCAGCACATCCTATTTATATCCGTGTTGAGGTTTAAGTCTCTTGCTCGTGGCTCTGGTGGATTTGGATTTTTGAGGTGGAGCATGTCCATTAATTCTGGGTTGGACATGGCCTTGTATGTCAGGCACAGATCACCTCTGAGCAGACGGTATGCGACTGAATAGAGCTGGAGTTTCTTCAGTCGGGCAGCGTATGACATATGTTTGAGCCCCTTTATCCTTTTGGTGAGGAACTTTTGGGGTCTTTCCAACTGCTGCAGGTGTCGGGTAAGGTACATTCGAATGGGGCGTTGTACTCAATCATTGGTCTGATAAGTGAAGAGTACAGGGGTACAATGACCTCTCCTGATCTGGATGTGAATCCCTTCATGATCAGGTGGGCAATGTAGAAGGTCTTCCTAACCACTTTGGCAATGTGAGTGTCAGAAGAGAGGTTACTGTCAACTTGGGTCCCCAGGTCCCTGATAACTTCTTCCGTGTTTAATGGATTACCACCTATGTGGTAATTAGGGGTTACCTTGTTTTTCCCAAAGGGTATGACTATACATTTTTTGGCATTTAGCTTAAGGCCATGGCTCTGGCACCAGTTATCCATTTCTATGAGACCTCTCTGGAGGATGTCTGTGTCTGATGGAGTGTCAATTATGGTGCCCAGTTTGCAGTCATCTGCAAATTTTGTCAGCCACAATCCCCCTATGTTTGCCTGTACTTCAGAAAAATAAATGCCGAACAAGAGGGGGCCCAGGACTGAGCCCTGTAGGACACCGCTCGTGACCGGCTTAGAGTCTGACATGGCACCAGCAACTCTAACCCTGTGGGTTCTGTCCTTGAGCCAGTTTGCAACCCATCTTGTGACATATGGGTTTACATCTAAGCTGGTGAGCTTTTCTATGATGCCCGAGTGGGGTATTGTGTCGAACACTTTTGCTAGGTCAAGGTAGGCTGTGTGAACTGCCTTACCCTCATCAATGGCCTTAGTGACTGTTTCGAAAAAGTCGACCAAGTTCAAGAGGCAGGATCTGCCCTTGACAAAGCCAAATTGGGTAGGATCCAGTGTCTGTAGGTCCCCAATGTCTTTATTTATGAGTTCCATTATGATCCTCTCCATAGCTTTGCAGACAAGGCTCGTCAAGCTTATGGGGCGGTAATTTCCAGGGTCCGTAGAAGCACCACCTTTGTGGAGTGGGACCACAGTTGCTGTACGCCATTCTTTGGGTACGTATCCTGTAGTAAGGCTAAGATTAAACAGCAGCCTTATGTGTGGGTTTAGTTCCTCATTGAGTTCATGTAGCACACAGCCGGGGACACCGTCCAGTCCCATTGATGCTGTGTTTTTTGCTTTAGAGAGCAGCTCTCACCTGGGCATCTGAGATGTTTGGAAGGCTAGACTCTGGTGGGATAGATATTTCTCCTTTTGGGGGGGAGAGAGGGGAGAAATTTGCACTGAACCTGTCTGCCAGTATGTTGGCAATGTCTGTGGGTTCAGTGATTTTTGTATCATTTTGGACTAATTCTGAGCATATCTGGGAGTTTCCACCCAGGTTTCTAACATAGCTAAAGAAGGCCTTATGATTGTCTTTTGTATCTTTAGCGATTTTTCTCTCAAAGTTGGCCTTGGATGATTTTATGAGTGATCGTAGTTTTTTGCTAGTATTGATCAGAGATGCCCTCCCTTTTAGGGATTTTGCTCTGTCATGTAGTCGCTTTCTCCTCTTGTTGTAGAGTTTGTTTATGGCTGGGGTCCACCAGACCGGGCGCCTGCCTTTGGTGGAAAGGGTCTTGATTTTATTAGGGATTGCTTGATCCATACATTCCTGGAGGTGCTCGTAGAAGGCATTTGTAAGGGTTTCAGCGCATGGGTTGTGGTTTCCACTGGCTCGGGGGCCTTGAAGGATACCACTCCAGTCTTAAGAAGTGTGAAGTTTGCTTTTGAGAAGTTCTTCACTGTGGTCTTTTTTGCTGGGGTTGGGGGCGGGATGTGGATCTCCAGTGAGATTAATTTATGGTCTGATCTCACCAATGAGGGATATACTTCCGGTGTGGAGCATTTTGTCCCCATGTTTGTGATGATCAGGTCTAGTATATTTTCTCCTCTTGTGGGAATGGTGACTAGTTAGTTGTTCCATAGCATTTGAGTTTATGAACTCCAGGAACCTTTGGGCTAGGGTGTTGGGGCTTGAGTAATGTTCCCAGTCTATGTTTGGGTAGTTGAAGTCACCCAATATGATGGTGTTTGGAGAGACATTCATACTCTCCAGTGTCTTCAGGAAGGCTGTGTGGGTTTCCTGAGTTTGAGAGGGTGGTCTGCAGCATGCTACAAACTGTAGGGCAGTTTTACCTATGGTTAATTGCACCTGGATGGTCTCTGATGCATCGTGCATTGCCACTAACCTGGAAGTGTGGGTATCCTTTATGAATATGGGTACTCCCCCTCCTTTTGTGGTTCAGTCTGGATTTTGGGGCCGGAACGCATGATATAAGGTATAACCTGATAGTGCTGGGGTGCTCTCAGGAGCCTTGAACCAGGTTTCAGTCACAGCACAGACATAGATGTACTCCATACTGAGGAGGGCTTCGAGGGCGTGCATCTTGAGGTTTAGACTTCTGGCATTGAGCAGTATTACCCTTAGTTTTTTTCCATTTTTGTTCTCTAGGGCGGTAGGTTTATCATTTGAGCCTTGCCTAAAAAAGGCTATGGGGGTGGCAAGAGCCTTTGCCAATATCCGGAAGCCCAGGGGTGATAGGTGCAAGCCGTCCCTTGCGAAGCAGCGTGGCTTGTCAAGCATGTCATCCCAGGCAGACAGACATTGGATCCCCTTAGAATGACACCAGTAATTAAGCCAATTATTAAAGCTGATAATTTTGTCTCTGTATTGTGGCATCATTCTTGGTGAGGGTAGGATACTGCTCAGGGTCAGGGTCATACTGGCCTGGGCTACATAATCTGAGAGCTCCTCTATGTCTCTTTTCATGTAGTCCAGGGAGGCGTCTCGTCGTTCACACCGGCATGGACAATGACTGAGTCATACTTGTACTTGCTGTGGAGTGACCTGAGTGCTTGTGTTATGTGGCGGATTCTACCGCCCGACAGGCAGCTTACTGTGATCTTTTCCTTGTTCAGTCTGGTGAGTGGGACGTCACTGTGTCTGACTATGGAGTCACCTATAACAAGTGTGTCTGGCATTGTGTTTGGCCTTAAGGGCTGTGACTTTTTAGCACACTGACTTTGAGAACTATGTGTTGCATGTCTTATGTCTTGAGGTGGCAGTTGCTTGGGTGTCTGCTTTGGAGTCCTCTGTAGTTTTGGTAGATTCTTGATCAGTGCCTCCGAGTATGTCTTTGTGTGTTTGTGTTTGTTTTGCAGTTGTGATAGTTCTATGTGAAACTGGGTTTGTGGTGTGCGTGGTTTCCTTCTCCTCCTGTCTGGTCTTGCCAGTCCTGAGTTGAGAGAGCTCAGCCTCCAGTTTGGCTATATAGTTGCATCTCTCACATGTATTTGTGTTTTGTGGGAGAAGGAGTGTGTTGTCTGTGTACATGAGGCAATTGTAACATTGCCTCAAGATGCCCAGATTCACCACCTGCACAGGAGAGGACGCTAGCAACTGACCCTTCGACATGCTAGAAAAAGTGAAAAAGTTTGCTGTGTAACTGAGTCAGAAGGGACCTATAGGGAAATGGGTACTCAAGGGGATTCTAGGCTAATGTAGTACTTTGTTTAGTATATAAGTACTTTACCTATATAAAAATGCTTTAGGAGCAAGTGCTGAGCTTTTGAGATAGAGAATAGACTGTTTAGATTGCAAGTAGAGAAGTTCTAAGGGAAAAATTGAAGAGCAGACTTTACGGAGCCAGAAATAGTTTAACCTTGTTTAACCGGCGCTGCCCGATGGTGCTCTATGGGCAACTCCGCGCTAAATCACGCGGGCTTTATAGCAGGTGGTTGAAAAGAGCTAGGAATTGACCCAAAATGGCCAGTAGACTACAAGTTTCTGGCTGGAACCACTGCTCTAGGGACAAATAGGCTGCTCAGTGCTCCCCACTCCCACTGGTGAACAAAGAAGCTTCCCTTTATCCAAATAAGGATACGGAATAGCACAGGAACCAAGCCAAAGCCCAGAGATCAGCAAACTCTGAAGACTGGACTATTCTAGTTCAGTAAGGTGGGAAAACAAGATATTTTTTTGCAGAAAACAGAAGAAAAACAGACAGTAAATGCTATAAATGCTTTTAAATGGCTAGCGCACTTGAGTGTGTTAGCCTACAGGTAAAATTAAGCAACAAATAACTTTTTTAAAAGTGCAAAACAGTTAATCAACACAAAAACAGTTTAAATAGAATGCAGAGCTGTATAAACAGGCAAAAATGCAGTCGCTGAGCAGTAAATAATCAAAAAGCCAGAAAAAAATACTTAAAACAGGAAAAAGTCACTCTTTTGCTCTCTGCTGCTTGTAGAACTCTGCAGGAAACCACAAGGAGCGGTACTGAGTTAAATACAAGCTAAAAAGCATGCTAAAGCAGGCTTTATTACAGGGGGCTGAAAAGAGCTAGGAATTGACCCAAAATGGCCAATAGACTACAAGTTTCTGGCTGGAACCACTCCTCTAGGGACAAATAGGCTGCTCAGTGCTCCCCACTCCCACTGGTGAACAAAGACGCTTCCTTTTATCCAAATAAGGATATGGAATAGCACAGGAACCAAGACAAAGCCCAGAGATCAGCAAACTCTGAAGACTGGACTATTCTAGTTCAGTAAGGCAGGAAAACAAGATTTTTTTTTGTTTTGTTTTTGTTTTTTTTGCAGAAAACAGAGGAAAAACAGACAGTACATGCTTTTAAATGGCTAGCGCACTTGAGTGTGTTAGCCTACAGGTAAAATTAAGCAACAAATAACTTTTTAAAAGTGCAAAACAGTTAATCAACACAAAAACAGTTTAAATAGAATGCAGAGCTGTATAAACAGGCGAAAATGCAGTCGCTAAGCAGTAAATAATCAAAAAGCCAGAAAAAAATACTTAAATCAGGAAAAAGTCACTCTTTTGCTCTCTGCTGCTTGTAGAACTCTGCAGGACACCACGAGGAGCTGTGCTGAGTTGAATACAAGCGAAAAAAGCACGCTAAAGTGGGCTTTATAGCAGGGGGTTGAAAAGAGCTAGGAATTGACCCAAAATGGCCAATAGACTACAAGTTTCTGGCTGGTACCACTCCTCTAGGGACAAATAGGCTGCTCAGTGCTCCCCACTCCCACTGGTGAACAAAGAAGCTTCCTTTTATCCAAATAAGGATATGGAATAGCACAGGAACCAAGACAAAGCCCAGAGATCAGCAAACTCTGAAGACTGGACTATTCTAGTTCAGTAAGGCAGGAAAACAAGATTTTTTTTTTGTTGTTGTTTTTGTCTTTTTTGCAGAAAACAGAGGAAAAACAGGCAGTAAATGCTATAAATGCTTTTAAACGGCTAGCGCACTTGAGTTTGTTAGCCTACAGGTAAAATTAAGCAACAAATAACTTTTTAAAAGTGCAAAACAGTTAATCAACACAAAAACAGTTTAAATAGAATGCAGAGCTGTATAAACAGGCGAAAATGCAGTCGCTAAGCAGTAAATAATCAAAAAGCCAGAAAAAAATACTTAAATCAGTTATAGCAAATACAGTTATAACAAATGCTCTGAAATATACTGTATATTTCCAAAATGTTTGAGAAGGACAGTCAGAACACAAGAAGGTTCAGGCGAAAGAGAAAAAAAAAGTTTTGTTTTACTTTTTGAAAGGGAAAAAGGAGGAACAGAAGGCCTTATCAAATGTTCTCTCTGTATTAGGCAGAATGAGCTAATGACACTAGACTGGGAGGTGTGTCACAGTAGGGGCAGGCAACTGCAAAGCCACCAAGTTTAAGAGCAAGACACCAACAGGGAGGGAGGGTGGGAAAAAAATCAAGATACTTCTATTTTGAGCTCAGTTGCGGTCAACAACTTCTCCAGTCTGCACTGTGTGGAAAGACAGAAACCCTATCAAAGTTAGGGCTTAAAAACCAGAACGGCTTTTTTTTTTTTTTATACAAGAACACAAAAGAACCAGCCCCCACTAGCCAAAAGATAATTACACAGAGGAAATGTTTCAGTTTACACAATAGCCTACAGACAGCAAGCACTAGAGAGACAAATGAAAGTTTTCATAGAACCTGTTCCACTTTCAGAGATGGGAAAAGGTTTTTACTCAAGACTATTTCTGGTCCCAAGAAAACAAAGCTCATGGAGACCTATTCTGGATCTTTCAGTATTAAACACCTTTCCAAAATTCAAGATGCTTGCTCTACAACAACTTCTTCCAATGCTCTCCCAGGATGCTTGGATGGTGACATTGGACTTTAAGGAAGCCTACTTACACTTTCCCATCAGGCAGGAACGCAGGAAATACCTCAGATTCAAGGCAGGTTCAAGGCACTTTCAGTTCTCTGTACTGCCCTTTGGTTTATCTACTGCGCCCAGAGTCTTTACCAAGTGTCTGGCTCCAGTAGTAGCTTATTGCAGACTCCAGGGGATTCTAATTTACCCCTATCTGGACGATTGCCTTATTCAGGCGGACAGCAAAGACCTTTTACTTCAACATCTGCATTTTGTTCAATGTCTTCTCCTACTACTGGGATTTTCAGTGAACACAAAGTCACATTTGATCCCTTCTCAGCAAATGATATTTTTGGGAGCTCTTCTAAACACAATCTTGCAAAGGGCCTTCCTCACTCCAGAAAAACAATTACAGCTGACTTCAATTTTCAAAACCTTGGCTACTTTAACTCAGCTCACTGCAAGGAAATTCCTGCAGGCATTGGGCTACATGGCTTCTTGCATCCTGTTGATTCCAAATGCAAGGCTTCATATGAGAAAACTTCAATGGTACCTAAAGAGTGTATGGTCACAGCATTGCCACAGTCTGGACACAATGATCCCACTGATTCCCTGCCTCCAAAAGGAGTTCCTTTGGTGGGCCAGGGCTTGTGCTTTAAACGAAGGGAATCCCTTTCGTCTGCCTCAACCTTCTCAGATCATAACCACGGATGCTTCGGATTATGCTTGGGGAGCTCATTTTCTAGACATTTGCCAGCAGGGCTCTTGGACAAAGAAGCATCTTCTCTGGCACATCAACTTGAAGGAAATGTTGGCAGTCCAAAATGCTCTTCTAGCCTTCCAGAATCTTTTGAAACCGGGACCTCTTCTCATTCGTACAGACAATACCACAGTCATGTGGTACATAAACAAACAAGGGGGCTCTCACTCTTACCCCCTTTGCAGACTAGCCATGAATTTATGGGACACAGCTCTAAATCTGAATCTGCATCTTCAAGCTCAATTCATTCCAGGAAATCAGAACATCTTAGCAGACAGCCTAAGCAGAAACCTTTCGGATCCTCATGAATGGATGCTAGACCCCAACTTATTCAGCAAGATTTCTGCAGTTTGGGGTTGTCCTCAGATAGATCTGTTTGCATCCCACCTCAATCATCAGCTCCCTCTCTTTTGCACCAGGTCTTACCACAAAACAGCTTGGAAAGTGGATGCCCTGTCATTCAGCTGGAGGAATCTTTCGGGATATGCCTTCCCTACTCTTCCTCTTCTGCCTCGGGTGTTACTGAAAATAAAACAGGACAAGCCCAAGATTATCATTTTGATAGCTCCAAATTGGCCTCGGCAGTTTTGGTATCCAACTTTAAAACACCTATTCCTGGAACCTCCTTGGATTCTTCCTCTGATCCCGTCTCTTCTGTCCCAGCATCAGGGCCAGATGTTCCACCCTCATGTCAAAACTCTATGCCTAGCAGCTTGGCTCTACAAGGGCCTTTGATTCCATCTCTTCTTCCCAAGCAAGTTGCGGATGTTCTTTTGGAAGCTAGGCAGCCTAGCACTAGAAAATCCTATGCTGGAAAATGGAAAAGATTTTGTATTTGGATGCAGGCTCAAGGTTCTGATCCTCTTTTGCCTAACATTTCCTCCATTTTACTTTACCTCTCAGACCTTTTTACTAAAGGCCTTTCCTTTTCCTCCATCAAAATTCATGCTTCTGCTATCTCGGCTCATTACAACACTGATCCCCCCATCTTTTCTCATCAGCTTGTGAGACAATTTCTGAGAGGAGCTAAGAATTTAAGACCTCCCAGAGCTCCTCCTGTTCCTGCTTGGGATCTTAATTATGTTTTGGAGAAACTTACTTTGCCTCCTTTTGAGCCTGCTGCAGCTTCGGACATCAAGTTCTTGTCCTGGAAGACAGCTATTTTATTGGCATTGACTTCTGCCAGAAGGGTCTCAGAGTTGCAAGCTCTCATGGCTGTGGAACCATTTATTATCTTCCACCAGGACAGAGTATCCTTGAGGACCAATCCTACTTTTATGCCTAAGGTGATTTCTAAAGTGGCTCTAAATCAGACTATTCACCTTCCTACCTTCTTTCCAAATCCTCAAAATAAAGGGGAAAGGATCTTACATTCACTGGACGTACACAGACAACTTCGATTTAACCTGGACAAAACTAAAGACTTCAGAAAATCTGAACAATTGCTTATTTCTTATGCTTCCAGCTCTCTGGGTAAGGCTATTTCTAAACAAACTATTTCCAAATGGATTGCTCATGGAATAAAGTTTTGTTACTCTCACTATGGGAAACAGATTCCAGGTTCTGTTAGAAGTCATTCTACTAGAGCAGCTGCCACTTCTGCAGCTTTTCTCAGAGGAGTTCCTACCAAGGACATTTTGGAAGCTGCCACTTGGAGTTCAGTGCATACTTTTTCTAAGCACTATAATCTCCCTTTGTACTCTAAGTCCAGGGCAGGATTTGCCTCTGCTGTTTTGCAGGGTCTTCTAGCTGCCCCTTCTTCTGCTTAACCTCCTCCCTCTTTCACAGCTTTGGGATTCTACCCTACAGTTATGACTGCAACAGTGAAACATGAAGAACATAGTACAGTTGTGTACACCTACCATAAATGTAGATGTTTGAGTGTCTTCACTGTTGCAGTCGGTGTTTCCCTCCCACCAGTCCCCTCTTATTTTTGTTGTTTTTCTTCCACTTCTTTTGTGGTGTATTTGTGTTCCTCTTTGGACACCTTTTGGTGTTTTGGGGGGCTTCTGACATCTGGGGCAAGAAAGGCTGGAGAAGATGGTGTCGGCTGCCAGCTTTATACCTCTGCACTCTGACGTCAGGATACTTGCTCGAGCAGCCGATGCCGGACCCAGACTTTGGGATTCTGGCCGACCTCGGGCTGCCTGCCGGCAGGATCACCCTACAGTTATGACTGCAACAGTGAAGACACTCAAACATCTACATTTATGGTAGGTGTACACAACTGTACTTTCTTGGCTTTGGAGAGTGTGTTTTTTACCTCTGCGGCCGTGATTACAGGAGCTTTGCATTCTTCCGGTATAGAGATGGGCCCTTTAGGGGATGAGAGAGGGGTAAAGTTAGCACTGAACCTATCTGCCAGGATGTTGGCAATATCAGTTGGTTCTGTATATTTAGTGCCATTGTGCTGTAACTCAGAGCAGATCTGAGTGTTGCCATTGAGATTCTTGACATAGCTATAGAATCCTTTGTGGTTGCCTTTAGAATCGGTGTCAAATTTGTTTTCGTAACTAGCTTTGGAGGATTTTGTGAGGGATCTCAGCTTCTTACTGAGGCTGACCATGGAGTTCCTCCAATCATGGGATTTTACTCTTTTTTTGTAACATTTTCTCTTTTGTAGAGTTTGTTTATGGCAGGGGACCACTAGATTGGCTTCCTTTTTTTTTTTGGAGAATAGCATCTTGGTTCTGTTAGGGATTACATGACCACCAGGACATGTGAATAAAGTGTTGTGGCTTTTCATCTCCGTGGTTGGCGTTTACTTTCTGCTACGTGTTGGAGTTTTTTTGAGGGATTGCATGATCCATGCACTCGTGTAAGTGCTTATAAAGTGCAATTGTATAGGATTCAACAGTCATACCTCTATTGTCCGTCAGCATCGGTGTTGGGAAGTTTTCCACTTCTGTCTTAAGAAGCGTGAAGTTGGCTTTGGAGACATTTTTTATGGTGGTTTCCCTAATGGGGGGTGGGGGTGGGGTGGGATGTGGATGTCTAGGGTGATTTGCTTGTGGTCAGATCTGACCAACAAGGAATTGACCTCTGGTATGGAACACTGGTTGCCCATGTTGGTAATAACCAGGTCTAGGATATTGCTGCCACTGGTGGGGGTGTGGATAAGTTGATCCAAGGCATTGGAATGTATGAATTCCAGAAAACTTTGAGCCCAAGAGTTGGTACATGAGTAATTTTCCCAGTTAATGGTGGGGTAGTTGAAATCGCCCCTTATTAGGGTGTTAGGTTGTACCCTAATATTTTCCAGTGTATCAAGAAATGAGGAATGGGAATCCTGGGGCATGGTGGGGGATCTGTAGCAAGCTACAATTTGGATTGCGGTCTTGCCCAGAGTTAGTTGCACCTGGATAATCTCAGATGCATTATGCTGAGCAACTAGCCTGGATGTGTGGATATCCTTAATGAATATGGACACGCCTCCACCTTTAGTGCTTCTGTCCAGGTTAGGTGGCTGAAAGGTGTGGTATGAATTATAGCCTGGTAATGCAGGGGTGCTCTCTGGTTGTGTTGAGGGGTTGGAGGTTGCTTGCGTTTCTACTTTGGAGGTCCCTGTTGCTTGGGTAGATTCTTTTTGAGAGCCTCCACAAATGTAGGTGTGTGTTTTGTGTTTCTTTGTGTGTGTTTTGGTGGTGTAGGTTTTGAGGGACTATGTGATGTGTGTGGTGTGGTGCAAGTGTTTACCTTCTCCTCTTGACTGTCTAGTCCAGTCTTGGGTGAAGAGAGCTTTGCTTCCAGTTTGGCTATATAAGTGCATCTTTCACAGGTTGTAGTGTTGGGTGGTAGGAGGAGAGGGTTGTCTGTGTACATGAGGCAATTGCTGCATTGCCCCATGATGCCCAGATTCATCAGGTAGACAGGAGAAAACACCGAGAGCTGATCCTTAGACATGCCTGAATAGGTGCTTATTTATTACTAAAAACTGTTTTCCTCTAGACAAGTGAGGAATGTTGAGTGCTGTAGTAATTTGTAGCTTATTTAGTGCTTGCAATGAGTTCTGAAAAGTGCTGAGCTCAAAGAAAGAGATTTGAATGCTGAAACTAAAAAAATGGCTAGTTCTAAGAACCAAATTTAAGCTAGAAGGCTTCCCTCCAACACAGAAAGGCTTGGGAGCTCAGAAGCTTACAAACAGTCCTGGATACAGCAAATCTGTATCTGGACTAGACAACTTACAGGAAAGGCAGGAAACAAGCTTAGAATTTTTTTGTGGAAAGGGGAAAGGGGGAGCAGAAACTAACTGGGTTGGCCTTCTCAAATGTTCTCCCTAGATTAGGTAGAATGAGGTAATGACACTAGACTGGGAGGAGTGTCCCAGATCAAATTTACAGTAGGGGCGAGCAACTGCAAAGCCGCCAAGTATAAAAACAGGATACCAGTAGGGAGGTAGGGAGGGTGAGAAACAAAAATCAGAACAAAAAAACCCAACCAGATGCTTAACAATTGTAGAACATTTCTAGCTAATACCTCACACACAGTGAAACTAGCTAGCAAAGTATATGCAGACAATAAAAGTGCTATAAATAACTCAGAAATAAGCAAAAAACAGGATACTTAATGTTCCAGAACCACACAAAGGAAACCAACGGCCTGTAAACTCCCAAAGGAAATCCAACAGCAAACTCAGCTGGAGTACACCCAAAGTAAGCAGCTATACAAGCAGATAAATCCAATAAGCGAAAACTGAAAGCTGAAAACTGGAAAACTGGAAAAACTCTGGCAAAACTGCTTTATTTCCTCTTTTGGGGCACCCCTTGCCCATAACCTTTCCTCTACCCATTCTAACCCAATGTCATGGGGTATGGAAGAGTACAAGTCAACCACATCTATGGTTAAAAAGACATCACCTGATTTCAGGGTATAAGAATTCACCCTTGCCAGAAAAGACCATGAATCCTTAGATATCTGCTCTTCAAGTTTGACGTATTTTTTCAATATGGTATCCACCACCTTGGCTGCTGCATAAGTTATGCTCCCTTTCGCACTAACCAGTTGCCTCATTGGTGGATCATGGACATCCTTGTGGATTTTAGGATTTCCAAAAACCACTGGTATTCTCGGAGATACCATAGTTATATAATTAAAAACACTCTTGTTTATAGACCCATTCATGTACATGTCTTCAAAGTACATCTGGATCCTAGTTAAATGCCCGTTCAACTCATTCAAGGAAATAGGCACATAACTCTCTGAAGACAAAATTGTCTCAATTCTCTCATTATAATCCACCAATTCCATCAATACTAGCCCACCCCCTTTGTCCGGCTGCATCACCCGAACTGAAGAGTCTTTCAGGAGTTTCAATAACTCCCACTCTTCTTTCGTGATGTTGTACTGAGAAGTGGCCCTCAACTCCATAGAGCGGCAAATTTCCACTTCACACATTCTCTCAAAGAGTGACAGTGATGGATGTATGGGGGGGTTGAAAGTACTGGGAATGTGAAAGGGAGTTAATGTGGTACCTATGTTCCCCAACATCAAACTCAAATTACATTTCCTAATGAACAACTTCAAATCCAATAATGACTCTGCCAAGTCTGCTCTTTTACTAGGCACGAAGGACATGCCTTTAGCAAATAAGTCCACCAACTCCATCGGAGGCTGAAAAGAAGAAAAGTTATATATTTTAAAGTCCTTCTTAGAGTTAAACAGGATTTTAGGCTGATCATAATCAGACCGGGTAATGTCTAGGTCTTCTTCATCCGAGTTTTGTTTTTCGATTGTTTCTTCTCCGGCGATGGCTCTCGGGTCGAGGCCACCCCCTGAAAAATTGCCTCATCCTCATCATTATTAAACAAATTGGGCTCATTTTCCATATTCATCTTTTCTGTCCAAGATTCAGTCATCACCGCTTGAGATGTCGTTTTCGGTTTTGTGTTGACATGAGGCCCTCCTTCCCGATCACATGTCCAATGTCGGGTCCCCGGTATATGTGTATCTGGCATCAACGAATTGCCCTGAGATTTGGGGGGTCTGGGGTATGCTACCCCTTCTTTATATGCCTTTTAAAAGTCCGATCGTAATCAAACTTAAACTTAGAAAATTCCAAGTCGTTCATGATAGATGTATTTAATAAGTTCAAATCATTCATTAAAATGTCTATAGCTGCTTGATAATGGGAACAAATCAAGTTCAATAATTCAAACCCATGTTTGTCGAACAATTTCACCAAATCTTTATGGAACTGTGACCCCTCTGCCAGCCCCGTAGGGTACTGCAAGGACCTCAGCCCCTTGGATACCACCTTTGCATGTTCACACTCTTTGAAGTACGCCACCTCAAGTTGAAGCTTTCTTAATTTAAATAATTTTTGGTCAAACACCGATAATCTCTCCCCCAAAGGCACCACAGGTATAATTGATTCGACTGGCCCCAAATCACAGATAGAGAAAGAAAAAGGACGATCCAACCACTGCAAAAGCGTGTACCCCGACTGTACATCTCCGTCACATGCGTTCATATTCACATTTGTTCTCCCATCTGGCAAAGCCATTATTGATGACTGAAAAGACTTACCAGCTTGGCCTGGTGGAATACTGTCAAACACTGACCCCGACCCACAAACTGATACAAAAGTCAAAGATTCTTGTAAAACAGACTTTGGCTCAGTGTCATGTACCTGTTGGGATGCTACCAATACATAATCCACACGTTGGGACAAACTCTCAACTTTATCAGTTAGAAGGCTAATACGTACCGTCAAATTACCAGTCTCTGCTGTATTGGAGATGCTAGAGGAAGCAACCGCCGATGAATCCATGACCAACTGAAGTAAAAACACGAAACAAACTTCAGGAACCACACAAAGGAAACCAACGGCCTGTAAACTCCCAAAGGAAATCCCAGCTTTCAGTTTTCACTTATTGGATTTATCTGCTTGTACAGCTGCTTACTTCGGGGTATACTCCAGCTGAGTTTGCTGTTGGATTTCCTTTGGGAGTTTACAGGCCGTTGGTTTCCTTTGTGTGGTTCCTGAAGTTTGTTTCGTGTTTTTACTTGAGGATACTTAATGTTATATATCACATATTAGTTGGCTCAGAGCCCTTTCTCTGACTAGCTCAGTGTGAAATGGCAGAAACACTCATAAGTTAACTTCTTAAGTAACAAAGTTGAAACCTGAAAGATGACTGTTGCCTTTCTCCATTCATAAGGCACAAAGCCTGTTTGGAGGCTACGGTTAAGTAGTAATTCCAGAGGCCCTGATAAGTCATGCTTCATGCTATGTAGAAGGCATCCTGGAATATTGTCTGGGCCCATTGATGCAGTGTTCTTGGTCTTAGAGAGAGCATTAAGGAACTGTTCCCTAGTGACAGTAGGGGGGAGTTATATTTGATGATATTTCCTGAGGGAAGATTGAGGAGGAAAGAGGAAGAATGTTGGAGCTAAATTTATCAGCCAGGAGGTTTGCTATATCTTCTGGCTCAGTATAGGTGGTTCCATTTACAATGAGCTCTGCATACAATTGTGTATGCCTTTGAGGTTGCAGACATAGCTAAAGTATTCTTTGTGGTTGTCCGTAGCCTGGGAGGCCAAATGTACCTCAAATTTGGCTTTGGTAGACTTTATTTGTCCTCTGAGTTGTTTGTTTAGTTTGAGAGTGCTTTTATCCTGCTGGGTACTGCACCTCCTAATTCTTGCCATGATTTTCTTCCTCCTGTTATACATTAGATTGATTTTGTGATTCTACTAGGGTGACTTATTTTTGAGTTAGTTCTGTACTTCTTCCTGGTGGGTACAGCTGCCTGTATGCAGCTGTTAACATGCTTGTACAGGGTTTCTGTGAACAGTTCTGCATAGGCAGAAGTGTTCTCAGGGTTTATAGGGCCTTGAAATTTTGCCAGGTTCTCACTTAATAGCAGGAGGTTAGCCTTAGAATAGTTCCTGAATAGTCCCAGTTTAGCTGCGGGTCCAGGTTTTATTTTTACTTCCAAGGAGACTATTTTGTGGCCTGACCTTACCAGGGAAGGCATTACAGTAGGGGTTGTGCAGCACTCTCCCATATTAGTGAGGACCAGATCCAGTATGGTTGCACCCCTGGTTGTGTATTGACCATCTGGTCTTTTATTTAGGATTCTCTTATCTCCTTTCTCTTTGTCTGTACTCTGATCCCGATAGGGAAGACAGTCACTAACCTGCAATCCAATGTCTTCCTGGCCTCTTCCTAGTCTATTACTATTTTCTCTCTTTGTTCCCATTATCTTGGTTCCTTTGCCATCTTCCTCCAGTGAATTCCAACCATCAGTTGTCTATTCTCTGTACCCCTATTTGTAGTCATACCTGTCTGCAGGATCTCCTTTATCCAGTGCTATGTTGACTTAGTACTTAGTGTACTTTCTGCTACTATATGAATATAATATTCAGTATGGCTGCTGTTATTCTCCTCAAGGATCTGTGTCCAAAATCCCATTCTTTCCTTATTTCTTGAATTACCCCCCTGCTTCATCATAATCCCCTTTCACTTTGAATTGGAGCTTTTTGCTTGTTATGTATAAGAGTCTTAACTGTGTTGCTCTAAAATATCCCTTCATATCTGGCAATCCTAAACCTCCTTGTTCGATTGAGAGCATCAGCTTATTCCACTTGAATCTTGCTATCTTCCCCTCTGAAATAAAATCCTTTATAGGATCATAGGCGGTTACTAGGCTAATGGCCTAGGGCCTTTATAAGCCTAGCCGTATTATGTCAGTGTTCCCTAGTTGACCTTGGTTAGATGGTTGTTATTCACAGAGTGAGTCTATGATCATCACTGACTGCTCCTATCCATGAGGGACATGGGTGCCACCCTGGGGTGAATTTATGGTCTGTCATCCAGTTGTCTAGGATGCATTTGAATAGGGTCATTGAAGACATCTGCTTCACATGAATTGGAAGTTTATTCCAGAGGAGCGGCAATCCCTGGAAGAGATCTGTAATCTCCAGTATGTTCTATTAATGTCACAGGCTAGGTTGAGATTCCTGGAGCGAGTGACTCTTGTCCCATTTGATTTGTAGATGTGTGGATGTAATTTCTGTTAGGGCAGGGTCAGAGACTGCTGTGTAGGTCGGACACAAGTTACCTGTCACCAGCCTGTAGGATGCAGAGTACTTTGATAGGACTTTCAGTCTTTCTATGTAGGTCATGTTTTGGAGGCCCTTAATTTTCTAGGTGAGAAACCTTTGTGGTCTCTCCAGCTGCTGCAGGTGTCTGATGAGGTACATGCAAAAGGGAGTGTTGCACTCTATTAGTGGTCTGATGAGGGTCAAGTACAGAGAAGTTATAACATCCTTAGTCTTTGATGCAATAGCCTTACTTATGAGGTGCACAACATAGAAGGCTTTCCTTACCACTGTGGGCACATGGTGATAGTAGTTTAGATTGCTGTCAACCTGCGTTCCCAAATCTCGCACCACTGTGTTTGAGCTTAGGGGGCTGCTGTCATTATTGTAATTTGCAGGGACTTTGTCTTTGCCAAAGGGTACTGCACATTTTTGCATTTAAGTTTAGTCTGTGGCTTTGGCACCAATCATTTGTCTGTGTTAGCCCCTTTTGTAACATCTTTTGAGAACTCAATAATTGTTGACAGTTTTCAATCATCAGCAAACTTGGTAAGCCACAGGTCATCTAGTTTTGCTTGGGCTTTCGAGAAATAGATCTCAACGGTAGAGGGCCCAACACAGATCCCCATGGTACGCCACTGGTAACTGGTCTACTGGTAGAGGTGGAATCCCCATCTTTGACAGTATGAGTTCTGTCTGTGAGCTAGTTGGCTACCCATCTAGTGATATGTGGGTTAATCCCCAGGTGGGAGAGTTTCTCAATGATACCCAAGTGGGGGGATTGTGTCAAAAGCCTTGGCTAAGACAAGATAGGCAGTATGTACTGTTTTGCCTTCCTCCAGGGCTTTGGTGATATTCTTGAAGTCATTCACCTGGTTTAATAAGCATGATATCCCCTTAACGAAGCCAGACTGGGTCAGATCAAGAATTTGGAGGTTGCCATTGACCTTGTTGATGAGGTCCATGATCATTCTTTCCATGGTGTTTCAGATAAGGCTGGTTAGGCTTATGGGCCTATAATTCTAGGGTCGGTTAATGGACCGCCTTTGTGCAAGGGAATTACTGTTGTTGTTCTCCACTCTTCTGGAACAAAGCCAGTGCTAAGGCTGAAGTTAAAGAGAGTGACAAGTGGTTCCACTAGGGCTTATTTCAGATTTGTTATCTGGTCCCACAGAGACCATGTTTTTGGCCTTGGAGAGCATGAATATGACCTGCTCTTTCGGGATACTTGGTAGAGGACTAGTGTCAGGTATGCTTTGGGGTATGGCTTGTAGCGATAGGTGGTTAAAGTTTGCGCCATGTCTGTCCGCTTGCAAGTTGGCAATTTCCTCAGTTTCAGTATGAGAGGTATCGTCCACTATAAGTTAGGCACATAGCTGAGCATTCCCTTTTATATTTCAGATGCAACTAAAGAATGCCTTGTGATTATCCTTAACTAGGGATGCTAATTTAGCTTTGTGACTAGCTTTAGAGGGCTTTACAAGATATCTGATTTGTTTGTTCATGCTGTGGAGGGTATTCCTCATCTGCTGAGTAACATCCCTCTTGTTCTTGGACTTCAGTTTCTTGCTTTTTTAATACAACCTATTTATACTTCAGGTCCACCAAGATAATTTCTTCCCTTTTTAATACAACCTATTTATACTTCAGATCCACCAAGATAATTTCTTCCCTTTTTAATATAACCTATTTATACTTGAGGTCCACCAAGGTAATTTCTTCCTTTTCTGATATAACCTGTTTATACTTGAGGTCCACCAAGGTAATCTTTTTTTCAGGAGGACCAGGTTTTGATCCAGATAGGTACAGCTGAGTCTGTACAGTTGTTTAGGTGGTTATACAGGACATTTATTTACTCCTCTGCACAGGAGTCATTTTAGGAGTAAGCAGGGGGCTTGAAACTTTTTATACCATCACCTAGTAGGCTGTAGTTTGCTTTGGAGAACTTTTCAATTTTTTTCCTTCTGTGAGTGTGCCAGGTCTGATTGTTACTTCGAACAAGGCAGATTCATGGTCTGATCTTATCAGGGTAGGCAACAGACAGGGAGTAGTGCAGTGACCCACCCATGTTGGTGAGTACTAAGTCTAGGACATTCGAACCCCTTGTGAGGGTGCAGACTAGCTGTTCCAGGGCATTTCTACTGACAAAGTCCAGGAACTTCAGGACTGCATGTTTGTGCTCATGTATGTCACCCACTTAATGGAAAGATAGTTGAAATCAAAGTGTTTGGCTGTATAGTGAGTGACACTAGTAAGTCTAGGTAGGCAATGTGCTTCTGTTGGTTAATGGTGGGGGGGGGGTCTGTAGCTAGGAATGATGTGGTAGGTTGTTTTAACTATATTTAGTTGGACCTGGAATAGCTCAGTTTCAAGGTATTTTTGGCTTTAATGAAGATAGGTACATCTCCACCTTTGGTTCTTTCATACTCGTTTTGGGATCTGAACATATGGAAGGCATTGTAGCCGTGCACAGCCAAGGTGCTCTCTGCTGCCCAGAAACATGGCCCAGTGACTGCACAGACATTAGCATCTTCCAAGATGAGGAGTGCTTCCAGGGAGTGCAGTTTACTGTTTAGACTCCTAGCAATAAGCAGCATAACCTTGAGTTTGTCTTGAGTAGTTTTTTTTTACGTCGGAAATTTTTTTTGACATTGCCTGAAAAGGCACTATGGGGGGAAGTCAAACATCTTTGCCAGTATCCGAAAGTTTAGAGGAGACAGGTGAAGACCATCTCTGGCAAAGCAGTATGGTCCATCAGCCATGTCTTCCCAGGCTGACAGATACTGGATTGATAACAGAAGCTAAGCCAGTTGCTGAAGTTAGTCATTTTTTGTCTGTATTGTGGCATCATCCTGGGTGAAGCTAGAATGCTGCTTAGGGCTAGGGACATACCTGCCTGGGAGACTCAATCTGAGAGTTCAGTCAATTCTTTTCATATAGTCCAGAGAGGTATGTCTCAAGTCATTCACCCCAACATGTACATTGACAGAGTCCTAACTGTAATTGATCAGTGTCTTGAGTGCAGACATGATTTGAAGGATCCTGGCAGCTGACCGTGATCACCTTCTTGTCCAGCTTGGTGAGGGGGACATCTGTGTGTTTCACTATGGAGTCACCTCTGACCAGAACGTTTGATTTTGAGGTGTTTTGTCTTACACGCTTATTTGCTGAGACACTGGTATGTGTGTTATGTGTGGTGGGATTCTATTTGCTTTGCAGTGTGTACAAGTGGTTTGTGCTTTGGAGTTCTCTGATCCTTAGGTAAACTTCTGTTGAGTACCTCCGCATATTTGGGTTTATGAGTTGTGACCTTGTTTTGTGTGAGGGGTGATATGAGTGTGCTGACAACCTGTTTGATGCTCAGTTTGTTGTTACACGGGAGAATTGATTTCAAATTCATAGTGTAGTTAACATCTGTATTGCTGTTTGCTTTAGGAGTATGTGGTTGTCAGTATATATGACACAATTACTACATTTCGTCAGGATGCCTATGTCAGTCAGGCTGGACAGAGAAATGGCTGGAAACTGACCATCCATTATGACAGGATTTTCCCATAACTACTGTTGGGGAGTGGGTTATTTTTACCAGATTTTGCTTTAGGATTAACAAAGGGGCTTATTCTGTTGAAGGCTAGGGGTGAAAATTATGGCAGCACTTCTCAGTGCACAACCACAATGCAGCAGGGAAGCTTGAGAGGGTTCATATGTCTAGGAGAAATTTGTCTTTCAAGGCATTTACGTCTCTACAGGGCACCACTGAACTCCATTGCGTGGTGGGCAGCTACACGCAAAGCAAGATTTAAGTATAGGTGAAATTAGACACTTGTAAGCTAAACTACCAACAGGAAAGCACAAAGTAAGCTTTCCTCCAGTAATCTCCAACTCAGATGAGGGTCAGACTGCACATTTCTGCCACAGGAGTGCAAGGTAGGGCCCTCCTAATGTAAGGTGCATGGAGTAGTGCTCATGTGTAACAATACAGTCTAGATTCAGCAGATCAGAATCTAGTCTGTGCTATGTATAAGCTACTTATAGCAACAGAACAGCTTTTTTAAAGTGCAGAAAAATACAGTAAAAAATAGCAAAATGATAAAATATGATCCGCAAAGTGCAAAAGAAACTCACAAAGTACTTATTTTTTCGATTGTAGCACTGGATGCTTTGGATTTAAGCAGAATCTCTTCAGACCTCTGGCGAAAGTATCCAAACATTAAGCAGCTCCAGATAAAGCAGTGCAAACGCGAGTCTTAAATACCCGTAATTAATTGCTATCCACAACTTCTACCATAGTTGATAAAAATGTGTCTGACCTGTGTATAAAACTAAAGGGACTAAAAACATTTTACCTGCTTGTACCTTGCTATTCATATCCATAGGCAAGAGATTCCAGTTTCTCAGTTTTTGTATTATCTTCTGTTTGGCCTCTTCCCACATACCCTTAGCTACCATAACAAAATCCTTTTTAATCCATGCTGTTAAAAACTTCATTTTATTTATCATGTCCCCATAACTATGGGTATTGCTGAATCAATTCATGTGTGGGTACATAGTTTATAACAGTAGGCTTTGCTTTATGTTTCTTAGTTTTATATCATGAAAAAACTAGTACTTTCTCTGGATGTTCCACACCACTGAGATATCCTTTTCTGTTTCCATCAGGTAAAAAATAACATCTGGAAAGAAAGCCAAATTTTCTTGAACACTATACCCAATTATATCTTTGAATTTCTGAGTTTCTTACCATCTTTGCTGCTGTTTCTAAATATAACTCAACAAACACAGATAGCAAAAGGAAAAGAGGATCCTTTGTCAGGCACAACTTGTCAGAGAGGAGCCCTCCCATTTTGATTTTTGCCTCAGATCCCTCATTTATCCTTCTGATTAACCTTATTTTATCATGAGATGCAGATGCTTCCATTACCTGCTCATAAGATCCCAGCTTTCTCTGCATCAAGATACGTCAGTAACAGCAGTATTTTTTTACATTCTGCTCATCGTCAACATTGTTGTATTAATGTTATATTTTTGACTCCCCTCCACAAAACCACATTGGTCCATTTCCATCAGTTTTGGCTTCACCTTAGCCATTCTTTTAACCATTGTAAACATAATTCATAATCATGGTTTAAAACTTGAAATGGGCTATATGAAGCTGGTTCAGATGGGTCTTTCCCATGTTTAGGTATCTTTAGGTATTACAGCCATCATAGCTTTCTTCCAGGCTGTTGATGCCTCCCTCTCCCTTTAAAATACCGTTAAACAAAACCTTTCAGATCTTTCACTTTCTTCCCTACCAGCTTCCAGACTTCTACTAGAATACCATCTGTTCCTGATGACTTTCCTGCAAATTGGTTATGCATCACCACTTTTGTCTCATGTCCTATTTTAACAGATAGTTTATGAGCGTCATCTTCCGCTAACCTTGGCATATAAGTATTTCAGTTTTGTGCTTTTTCTCGATTTTCCCCACTTCTCTGCTTTATACAGATTTTCATAAAATTTTTGAAATATCTGTAATGCCTCTACAGGATCTCTGGTTATTTTTCTTCTTATAGGAACACCAAGTTTGGCAGCAATACTTTCTACTTTCTGTTGCCTAAGTTATTGTGCCAAAAGTTTTTGTGATCTGGAGTTGTCTTCAAAACACAGTTGCTTAGCAGCAATCTTTCTAAACATGTATGTATTTTCCAGGTACTCCCTTATTTTATTTTTAGCACTCTGTAGTTGCACCTCCTCTTCTTCTGTGAGATTCCCATAGTTTTGTAATACTTTAACCTTTGTCAGCCCCTCTAAATAAATCCTTACTACTTCTTAACCAGATCTCTTTTACGTATTTATTTCTACCCTATTTTTAAACTCCACTTTCATTTTAGTCCACTCGGTAGCTATAACTTCTGGAGTACTTTCTTTCTTAATAACTCCCAGATAATTTGCACTACCCATACGTTAAATTCCTCTCTTTAACAAATAGGTGGAGAAGAACCATTGTCTCACCTTTACTTCATTACCCAACATTTTTATCTTGGTAGTTATTGGCACATGATCAAAACTAGTTATTGAATGTATATCATATCAAAGGTCTCAATTAAATGCACGTGTTCCTGTGAAATATAATTTCTTTGAAGGCTAGCCCAGTTATTGTACCTTGGGGAGCAATATGTAAATTCTGTCTGAGTTCTTACTACTGAATTCATATCTTCCATACCAAATATTTTCATAAATTTCTTTCAAAATCTACCCTCTTTTGTTATATTTTCCCTTCTAGCCCTCCCAGATATATCCTCATTGCTGGAAATCAAATTCCAGTCCCTACCTATGAGTAATATTCCCTGCTGAAAGCTGATTATTTGTTCCAAAAGTTTTTTAAGCTCCAAATAACTGTTTTAGGTGGACTATAAGTACATGCCAGCATAATCGTCATCCCAGTTTAATTTTCAGCTGGGGTGCCTTCTGTGTGGAGTCTGCATGTCCTACCTGTATTCCCGTGGGTGTCCTCCATGTGCTCTGGTTTCCTCCTACATTCCAAAGACATGCAGTAGGTGGATTGGACATTCTAAATTGGCCATAGGTGTGAGTGTGTATGCAAGTGTGTAGTGTAGAAGAACTACTGTGGCAGGACTAGCCATTTCGGTGGTGTTAACCTTGGCTCTAGATGATTGTCACTGTGTTGAAGTGACACCCAACCCCATGTGCAAAAATGGGGGGGGGGTTGTGAATGAATGGATAATCCTCATCCCTTGCCAGTAGCCCCTTACTGCTGCAAGTCTGCCATTATTATCTTTTTTTCCCTCTGCTATCACGACTGCAGCTCCTCTTGCAATTAATATAAGTACTCCCGTTTTCCTTTGTTCATGATATTCTGCTGAACATCCTTCCTGAAATCCTTTCTTTATCAAATTCACATGCTCATTTCTTTAACATTGCTATTTGCATTCTGGATTTCTTAATTCTGAGCTAAAGTCGTATTAATTTAATTTTATTTGAGAAGAGGAGCAGAGGCTGAACCTTGTCCAAGTTTTGGGGGTTTATAAATTAACTTAAAGAGATCACAGAAGTCGGGGTATAAAAATTGCTGTTCTACCTTGCCAGTAGAAAGTAAAAGCAACTTTATGTGAATTTAAAATTCAGTAAAAAGATTTTAAAAAAGGAAAGCCGACATATTATGTGTATTTTTATTTATGTCCTTGATTCCTTTTAAAGTGAATGTCAGTAGTTTGAGTCCATTCTGTAGATTTGCAAAGTTTAAAACATAAACTCAAAGCTGTTCAACTTTGGAGAAGGTTATATTGAGGGGTATAGTGGTTGAAGCCTTATGGATGGTGGTGTGGGACCTTGGCCCCACCTTCATGTAGAACTGTGCATTTATACCTGTTTGTTTGAAATGGCTTAGTTATCTGTAGTTAGTTTGAAGAGAATAAAAGATCCTTGTATAGCCCCTTTTGAGGTGTGAAGCTGAATGTCGTCTGTTGCTGTATTTACAAGAAGTCTGTATTGAAACAGTACAGGTATCTATAAAAGTACTTAAGTATTCATTTTCCTGTCTCTTACTTTGTGGGTTTCAATTAATTCTATAAATGCAGGTCTGAGGCTGTGACTCTGGAAATCAGGGTTATATATATATAGAGCTAAAAGAGCAACTTTTAGCACGATAGCGTCTCTGTACTATCAAATTTATATACTGGGATGTGGGTAAGTAAGCAAAAGTACTGCTTACAAATAAGTAGTATTCTTATAGCTCAGCTAACAGTTTATTTAATTCATTGATTTATTTATTATTTCTCTATTATAAAAAATTAAGAAGGAAACATTCCTTCCATATGTGTCACGTAATGTTCCCTTGCCTGTCTCTTGACTGTATGCCCACAGTGATTCTGTAAGAACTTATCGCCCAGCAATAAGTCCATTAGCGCATATTGAATTTTTTTATCTTATTAACTAAGAGATGGTCTTCAACATTTTCTTTCATTTAATGTTAATGGGATCCACTCGGATCAGAAAAGAACCTGTGGGAATGCACCCTCTCTATATAACAGCAGAGTATAACTCCATTGTTTTTCTTCAAATCAAAACACAAAATGAAGGAATAAGTCAGGTGATTCAGTGCATTAATGTTTTCATGTCTGGAGAATGGTATGCTTGTCACTTTAGGGACCATGAGAAGTGGTCAGCAATGCACTATTAGAAATGGGGGGAGAAGATAATGATAATTATTTCTGCACTGCCCCCCAGAAGTGTTTGTAGCTTCCAGTTTATTCATCTCAGGTGAGTAAAATCTTACTGTATGAAAAAAGGTGAAGACCATTTGTGTGATTACTCACAGTACAGGCGAGTATAACCGAGCTGTGGGAGTGGGGTCTGTCAAGTGTTTGTACATGTGTGGACATGTCTGTAAGAGCACGAGTGTGTCTGCGTGTGTGGGGATATTAATGTTTGTATATTCTGAATGTGAAATACGTCCTCCAACAATTACATACCCTGCAGCAGCTATGAAATATCAGGCAGAGAAAATATTTTATATCTAAAGTATGTATATATTAATAAGAAGACAAATTTAAAACCAGTTCAACAAATAGCCCATTTTCTAAGTGTGCTAATGCCATTCAGGGGAAATAATGGAGATATCAGGCTGGTGAGGCCCTCTGTCTGCCATGTTAAGCTTCACATCATCCCTGGGCAGTCCATTATTTCCCCACTAATGCCCACCCCATCGGGCATTATTGCATACAGAGTACACTTTTGGGCCGCATCTGTTCATAGATTTAATCAGTAGTGGCACATATGTTTGGAGCAGACAAAGATGTACAGAAAGTGATGTCCTTCAAGAATGCAACTGCAGTCCTTACATATGGGTTGTCCTGCCTCAGGCAGCCCTTCGGTCGGCCGGATTCCAAAGTCTGGGTCCGGCGTCGGCTGATGTCGCCTCTTCTCCGACGTCAGAGCGGCTGGGGTATAAAAGCATCAGCCAACGCCATCTTCTTCAGTCTTTCTTGCCGCGTGGTGCCCGAAGCAGAAGCAGTTCGCAAGTGCCGGTCAGCCAGCTCCTGTGTTTTCAGTTACCGAAGTCATCAAAAAGCTAAGTACCCCATTGGGGAACCTTTTCTTGCCTCAGCCGATGTCAGATAAAACTGCAAAAGTTAATAACTGTTTGTCTTGTGGTAAACAAATACCTCATAAGGACTTCCATTCTTACTGCCTTCCCTGCCTTGGCCCAGACCACAACGTCTCGGCCTGTGCTGCCTGTGCTTGCTTCAATAAGCGCACACTCAGGCGCCGGGCAGAATTTGCTGAATACTTTTTTGGGGAAAATTACTCCTATATCATGCCGTCGGAACAACCGACAACACATATTTCCAAAAAACGGAAGGACCGGGACTGACATTCTCGGTCCGCGACTTCCACCGACACCACGCCAAGACCTACTGCGAGTGCATCGGTCTCTTCGGAGGTGGTAATTCAACCGCTTCAGACCGACGACACCGCTTTACCGATCACTTCGGCCCCGGAGGCTTCCCCGGTGCCGGTTGTTGATTTTCCTCCTGAAACCGAAGCCCAAGATTTGCCTGACACCATACCGGTGGACAAAGTTACTCCAGCACATGGGGCAGCTAGGCCTCCAGTGTCTATGTCCATCAAGGCCTACACACATGCTAAGGCTGCCAGCCAGGCTAAGTCTCACCCTCCTAAATCTTTTTCTCAGGGTTCCACTTCTGATAAACAGATCATGACTTTAGCTGCAGATCTAATTTCCTTAATCAGAGGCTCCCAGGCTCATCCAGACAGAGGTTCTCAGCCGCCTGCAGACAAAAGGCCTAGGGTTGAGCAGACAGATACCCTTTCCTCAGATAAAGCTTCTGGTGACTCAGACCAGTCAGATTCCCAGGAAGAATCCTTCCAGGCCTACGAGGATTCGGATGCTGAGGAATCTATTCCATCTGCCTCTCCTCCTGAGGATATTTCTTTCGGGGAAATTCTCCACTCCATGAGAGAGCATTTTCAGTGGCAGGGCCAGGAATTCTCAGACTCCAGGAAAAGGCTTCGTACTTTCCTTAAGTTACCCCAGCACAGGCCTTTAGCTATCCCTCCAGTGTTAGATGTACTGGATGATGTGTACTCGGATTCGAGTGCTTCTCCTGATTCTCTCCCTCCTGCTCCTGTCAAGCCAGACAGATATTACAGGGTTCCTGAAACCCATAAACATCTTTTTAAGGCCCATTCTGTTGATCTAGAAACTATTTCCCAGGGGCCCAAAGGAGTGGCCACTTCCACGGCCAAAAATCCTCTTGCCATGAGGGCCCTTAACTATCTTTTTCATATGTTTCAGTATCTGGATTTCTTGATGGATGATTTTCAGAAAAAGTTAGCCTCTCCTGAGCCTTTAGATAGAAAGGCCTTGCAGGATTTGGTTCATAATACACAGCAGGTTAGCAATCATTTTCTTCAGTGTGGTTATGATGCATTGGAAGCTTCATGTAGGGCAGCTATGACAGGGGCCGTCATACGTAGACATGCTTGGTTGAAAGAACAGGCATTGCCAGATCATGTTAAAGTTAAGCTTCTAGACGCACCTCTGGAAAAACACAAGCTATTTGGTGCTAATGCTCAGGATGTGTTAAAATCAATTGAGGAAAAGGCTAAATCAGTACAAACAGTCAAAGATTTCCTCCAGGTTCAGCCACCAAGGTTCAACAGGAATTGGCCTTCGAAAAATTGGTTCTTTCCAGACACTGACAAGTTCCAAAGGGGAAAAAACAGGCGTGCTCGAGGAAGAGGGCAATGCTGAGGCTCCTACAGGGGCCGCCAATGGCAACCGACTAATCAGAGAAGTGGCGCAGGGACTTCTACTGCTCCACAGGGACAATCACAATGACTTGACTTTGACACCACCAACCAAGGCTCAAAGAGAAGCACCTTTAGGCGGAAAATTATCTTTATTTTCAAAAAATTGGCACGTTTTAACAAAGGACAAATGGATTCTGGACATAATAGACCAAGGTTACAGGTTCCACTTTCATACTTTACCAACAAAACAAGGCATGCCAAACCTAACACAAAATCAAAGGGCAGAGGCACTCATACAAGTTTCAAAGCTGCTACAAATCAAAGCAATAGAAAAGGTTCCTCCTCAGGAACAAGGCCAGGGATTCTACTCAAGACTGTTCCTTGTTCCAAGAAAAGAAAAGCAATGGAGACCTATCCTGGACTATTCCGCTCTAAACACTTTTCTCATTGTGCCAAAATTCAAAATGCTGACACTACAGCAACTTCTTCCCATGCTGGGCAAGGGGTCTTGGCTGGTTACTCTGGACCTCAAGGAGGCATACCTGCGTGTCCCAGTCAGACACAGTTGCATAAGATACCTCAGATTTCTTGCAGGGTCAGAGCATTATCAATTCTCAGCATTGCCTTTTGGCTTATCTACTGCACCCAGAGTATTCACGAAATGCCTGGCATCAGTAATTGCACACTGCAGACTCCAGGGGATACAAATATACCCTTACCTGGTCGACTGCCTCATACAAGCGGACAGCAAGCAAGTCTTGATAAGAAACTTGAACTATGTCATTCACTTGCTACAGGCTTTGGGATACACAGTCAACATTCAAAAATCAAGACTACTACCATCCCAACAAATAACTTTTCTAGGAGCCAAACTGGACACAAACTCACAAATGGCTTTCCTCACAGAAGAGAAACAAGAACAATTACCAGATTACTTCAAAAGCCTAGCAAAGCACACCCAGATGACTGCAAGGAAAATCCTGCAGGCCCTGGGTTTCATGGCATCTTGCATTCTTCTGATTCCACTGGCAAGACTACACATGAGAAAACTACAATGGTACCTAAAAAGTTTATGGTCTCAACACAGCCACGACTTAGAAGCAGTTATTCCACTCATTCCATGTCTATAAAAGGAATTTTTGTGGTGGGCTCAAGCAAGCCAGATAAACAAAGGCATGTCTTTCAACAAACCTCAAACAAGCCAAACCATTACAACAGACGCCTCAGATCATGGATGGGGGGCGCACATGGAGGGCAGATGTATTCAAGGGCAATGGGCCCCCCGGGAAATGCATCTACACATCAATCAAAAAGAGATGTTGGCAGTAATTCATGCTATCGAGGCCTTCGGCAAGGTAATCTGCTAATAAGGACAGACAACACCACTGTTATGTGGTACATAAACAAACAGGGAGGTACTCATTCTTACCCCCTCTGCAGACTAACAATGACTCTTTGGGAAAAGTCACTGAAACTGAACATAAAGTTGCAATCCCAGTTTGTTCCAGGCAGGGACAATGTTCTGGCGGACAGTCTAAGCAGAAACATCTTGGACCCGCACGAATGGATGTTGCATCCAGACATTTTTTCACAAATAACTCATGCATGGGGGAGGCCGAACATAGATCTTTTTGCCTCGCACCTCAATCATCACCTGAAGAAGTTCTGCTCGAGGACACACCATCCTCAAGCCTATCTCCTTCAGCTGGAACTCGCTAACCATCTATGCATTCTCACCTCTACCATTAATGACCAAGGTGTTACTGAAGATCAAAGCAGAACAACCGAAAGGCATTTTGATAGCTCCAGATTGGCCAAGACAGCACTGGTATCCATTACTAAGGAGCATAACTCACACCAAGCCGTGGCCCCTGCCTCAATGGCCTCTGCTTTTGACTCAACACAATTACAGGACGGTTCATCCCAACCTGCAAACTCTGCAGCTGGCAGCTTGGAGGGTTCCATGACTTCTCCCCATATCTCTCTCTCCAAGGAAGTTCAAGAGATCTTACTGGAAGCACGCAGGCCTTCCACCAGAAAAACTTATTCAGCCAAATGGAAGAGATTCAACATCTGGAATGCCAACAAGGGTCAGGATGCATCAGTAATGAGCATCCCACAGATACTAGAATACTTGGCAGAAATGCTACATAAAGGCCTTTCATATTCTTCCATAAAAATACACACTTCAGCAATTTCAGCAAAATACAATTGTGATCCACCTGTGTTTTCACATCCTTTGCTAAGACCGTTTCTAAGAGGGATAAAGAATATCAAACCTCCCAGAAATCCACCAGTGCCTGCATGGGACCTCAACTTCGTGTTGGAAAAATTAACTCTTCCTCCTTTTGAGCCAGCAGCATCTTCAGAATTGCAATTTCTCTCCTGGAAAACAGTTTTCCTGTTGGCAATTACCTCAGCAAGAAGAGTCTCGGAGATACAGGCCCTCATGGCAGTACCTCCATTTCTCATTTTTCATCAGGACAGAGTTTCTTATCCCTCACTTATGCCAAAAGTGATATCCAGGGTGTCTCTAAATTAAGCAATTCACCTGCCTACCTTCTTTCCCAATCCTCAAAATAAAGGAGAAAAGCTGCTGCACACTTTGGACATACACAGACAACTGCGCTACTACTTGGACAGAACAAAAGCCAACAGAAAGTCTGACCAACTATTTGTAGCTTACGCTGCTGGAGTACAAGGAAAGGTAATTTCCAAACAAACAATTTCAAAATGGATAGGACACTGCATCAGATTCTGTTATTCTTTCCATGGAAAAGGTGTGCCAGCCGATATCAGGCCACACTCCACCAGAGCTATAGCCACCTCCACAGCCTTTCTAAGAGGGGTGGCTACAAAGGACATTCTAGAAGCTGCTACATGGAGCTCCGTGCATACATTTTCCAAGCACTACAACCTGCCTTTATATTCCAGATCCCGAGCAGGCTTTGCTTCGGCAGTCCTGCAGGGCATTTTAGCTACACCATCTCTATCTTAGAGCCTACCACCCCCAGCTTGGCTATGGTATTCAACCCATATGTAAGGACAGCAGTTGCATTCTTGAAGGACATAGTACAGTTTTGTACCTACTATAAATGTAGATGTCCAATAGATATGCAACTGCAGTCAGGTTTTTCCTCCCTCCTACCCCTCTGTATATTCTCCTTTTTGGGTCCAATCCCCTTTTCAAATTAGCTGGGGATATCTGTTATGGTGTATCTGTTTATTACTGTTGTGTATATCTGGAATTTTTTATCCAGCCTCTAAATTTAGCCTTCCTTGGAGGGCACCTGGCATCTGGGGCAAGAAACACTGAAGAAGATGGCGTTGGCTGATGCTTTTATACCCCAGCCGCTCTGACGTCGGGGAAGAGGCGACATCAGCCGACGCCGGACCCAGACTTTGGAATCCGGACGACCGAAGGGCTGCCTGAGGCAGGACAACCCATATGTAAGGACTGCAGTTGCATATCTATCGGACATCTACATTTATGGTAGGTACAAAACTGTACTTTCTATGGTTTTCTTCAAGAACACTAAATGTTAGTAACACAAGTGTGATTGATTGAAATGTTTTACATCCTGTCTTGTCATGGTTTATTTTTTCAACATTTTATAATTTACCACTGTTGCCTGAATTTGTCAACATAGCACTATTAGCTTGTTTTTTTGTATTTCACAGTTTTAGTAAACATGTATTCCCTTTCCATATATTGGAGTTGGTGTCTGCAAGTAAGGAAATATGGAGACACAGAACCCTGGGTTGGATGGTACTTGGGTGTGATTTGCTCCTATAGAAACTTGTCAGTTATTTTTTATTATTATTTTTATGTTTTTAGTATTTGAAATAAGCTACGTTAGACAACATTGTGGGCTTGATACGAGTTACAGCCGACTCAGTTGCACTATATATAAACTTTCCCATACTTGGCCAACTAAGTCACAAACAGAAATTTTTTTGAAGTGAAACTTCTTTAGGCACAGTAGTGTGAGTTTGGAGTGAAACAAAAAGTGAAACGGAAGTGAGACTCTCCCACACGGTGGTGCTGTTCTGCGCCTGACTGCTGTAGAGAATAAACCAGGATTTAAAAGAAAGAGATTAGAAGTCTGAAAATACTTAGGCTGGAATTCATAGATTAGTGTGCACACTAATTGTAGAGGAGATTACTGGGCAAAAATCCATAGAGTTAATCAAATACATACTTCACATAGAATAGTGCTGACGATCTGAGAGCAAAGGACTGCGTAATTAAAGACGGGCATAATGACAGTTAAAGAATCACGGCTAGGCTGCTGTATGGCTGTAGAAACACTACAATAGGATCTGCAGCCAACATACCAAATGCCGTAGAGAGGACATTCTAGCATGGCCAAGTCAGCAACTGCATGTAGTATAGCACTGCAAATGTACTTTGAAATAATAATGTACAATGAAGACAAACTTTAAAACATTCATTTTTGTGTGAATATATCAGTGGTGGAATTGAATTCTTTGACCAAAGGATCAAAATGAAAAACGGAGAAAATAATCATGTTTTTTGCAGGGTGGCAAGCCCCCCTGCACCTCCATGTGGAGGCCACGTCTACCAATGTCTGCCATACTGCTAGCACTTTCAGTCCTTGAATACAGAAGTTTGTTATACCGTGCGTGGCCACCATCCACATTTTTTTTTTTTTTTAAGCTTTCACCCCCAAGAGAAACATGTGAACCCTATGATATTTGTATCTTTGTAGCTAAAGAACAGTGTATGTAATACAAAGTTTTGTATATGTTCGAAGGTGTTCATACAGGTTAAAATGTATTGGCAAGACATTGTGCAAAGGAGGGAAGTAATTTGTTGAAACATTTCTAAGTCATCACTCACCCTATTTATGACTTTTCGTAGTGCAAATCCATCTGATTTTCTCTACGCAGGTTTGAAAACTGTACCAGAAAATATCAGATGGGAACCCATTTTAAGAAGCTTGAAAAACTACAAGCTACATGTGTTTGCAAATTTAGAACATTGTGCCAGCCATCCTCTGTCACCCATACGGTTTATGAATGTTGTTTAAACATGGTTTAATACACTGAATAAATTATTAGGCCTCATATATTTTAATATACATTTTTTTTCTTGTCCCTTACTTCCTCCTGTATTTTTCATACAGTACAGTGTAGTTTATTTACCGACTCTGTGTGTGTGTGTGTGTGTGTGTGTGTGTCTGTGTGTGTCTGTGTGAGTCTGTGTGTGTGTCTGTGTGAGTCTGTGTGTGTGTCTGTGTGAGTCTGTGTGTGTCTGTGTGTGTGTGTGTGTGTGTGTGTGTGTGTGTGTGTGTGTGTGTGTGTGTGTGTCTGTCTGTGTGTGTGTGTATGTGCTATTGGTGGATTAAAGATTGTTTGAATTCATAAGAATTTTGCTAATGATTTTATTTTGACCTAACTAGTTAAATGATGGAATGCGAGGGTCTATGAGGAGTTTTACCAAGAAATAAAATTACATTATAAAAGAAAAAATAGTTCTCTGGAACTATTATTTAGCGTTTATTATTTCTGTGTGAATATGTAATTGGTAGAATTATATATTTGATCTGTAACTCTGTCTTAGAGCATTGGTCACATATCCCAAAAGGATTTATCACAGTTAAAGGAGCAAAAGCTGAACAAACCTCTGATCAGTGGAACCATAATGTAAAGACATTGTGCATCAAACGTACAGCTCATGTAAGCCCACATAATGGCAAACCCACAGGCCATCTGAATGTACATAATCAACAACTGCCCAGAAACCTCTGTTGCAGGCACTCCTGTCATTTTCAAACCCATGCCTAGAGCTATATGGCATTTCTGAAATGTGGTACACCATTATTTCATAGAATTTGTAGCAGCACTTGAGCCCTGTGGCACACCACTAGTAACTGTCCTCTTGCTATATCTTGATTCACCCACTTCAACAACATGTATCCTGTCCATGAGCCAATTGGCTATCCATCTGGGGATGTAAGGATTTAAGCTAAGTTTTGTGAATTTATAATACCTTTGTGGGCAGTTGTGTCATATGCCTTGGTCAGGTTGAGGTAGGTGGTATGTACTGTATGGCTTTAGTGACTTTCTCAAAGAAATTCACCAGATTCAGTAGGCATGATCTGCCCTTGACAAAGCCAAATTTGGTCAGGTCCAGTGCTTGGAGGTTTCCTTTGTCATTATTCATCAGGTCCATGATTATTCTTTCCATGGCATTACATATAAGACTAGTCAAATTTATGGGTGTGTAATTTCCCGGATCAGTCGATGGCCCACCGGTTAAATAGCAGTCCTAATGGGCCTGATAAGTCCTGATTTAAGCTGTATATTGCCATGTTTTTAGCTTTAGAGCATGCATTGGCAACCTTTTTGTTGATAATTGGCAGTGATGTGGTGGAGGGTATTCTTGGGGGAGAACTGGGGGTTACTAGGAGGTGAAATCTGAGCTGAATTTGTCAGCCAGCAGATTTGCTATATCTTCCGGCTGAGTGTAGGTGATGCCATCTACAACTAATTCTGCACATTGTTGGGTGTTGCCCTTAAGATAATAGGCATAACTGAAAAATGCCTTATGGATGTTCATCGTGTTTCACTGTTGCAGTCATGACTGTAGGGTTCTCCCCTGCCGGCAGGCAGCCCTCGGTCGGCCAGAATCCCAAAGTCTGGGTCCGGCGTCGGCTGTTCATCCATGCTCCCTGACGTCAGAGCGCCAGGTGTACAAAGCTGACAGCCGACGCCATCTTCTCCAGTCTTTCTTGCCGTGCGGTGATAGCAGTTCGCAAGTGCCGGTCGGCTGATTCCCGACAAATTTTTCTGATATTCTTCGGTCCGAAGACTTTCTTCTCCACTCAAAGCTAAGTACCCCGTTGGGGAAACTTTTTTCTTGCTCCACTCCGATGTCAGAAAAAGTTAATAATTGCATTTCATGTGGGAAGCAAATACCTCATAAGGATTTTCATTCTTACTGTATTCCTTGCTTAGGCCCTGACCACGACGTAGCTAGTTGTCAGTTTTGTGCTAGATTCAATCAACGTACAATTAAGCGAAGGTACGATTTTGCTTTTCATTACTTCGGTAGGCGCTTTAACTACAAAATGTCATCGGATACAGTCCCGGCTACCGGAGTTCACAAATGTCGCAAGGATAAAGACAGGCCTCCGAGGTCCAAATCTGATGATAGCGCACAAGCGGAGCCAGCTTCAGGTTCGGCCACCGTCAGTGAGGCGCTTTTGCAGCCCCTGTCGTCGGCCATTTCAGAACCGATGGCCAAAACGGACTCTCATGAGGAGCCAACAAGGCCTTTAAATATTTCTGTTGCTGGACCTTCGGACAATGCTCCTTCGGATGGGTCCAGAGCTGCTGTGCAGGTACCGGCTTCCGAAGGGGTTTTCAGGCCTACTCAGCTGCTAGTAAAGGCAAAGCCAAAGACAAAGGCAAAGACTCCTTCTAAATCAAAGACTTCAACACAGGCCTCTTCTGAACCGGCTTCCAAGTCACAGAAACAGTTACTCAAGATGGCGGAGGATCTACTTACTATGATTAGGGGTTCTCATCCCCCTCCAGACAAAAGGCCAAGGCAGGATGTTTATTATGATTCCTCTGATCAGGCTTCTGTTTCCTCAGTTTCTTCTTCTGATCAGGAATATTCTTTCCCTCCTTATGAGGATTCTGATGCTGAAGAATCCATTCCTTCAGCTTCTCCCCCTGAGGATTTCTCTTTTGGGGAAACTTTGCATGAAATGAGGGAACATTTCCACTGGGAAGGACAGGAGTATTCGGAATCCAAGAAAAGACTGCAGGATTTTCTTCTTCTTCCCCAACATAGACCCCTGGCTATTCCTCCTGTTTTGGATATTGTGGATGATGCCTTTTCGGAGGCTAACTTAACCCCTGACTCTTTTCCTCCTGCTCCTGTTAAGCCTGATGGATATTACAGGGTTCCTGATTCCCATCAGTTTTTATACAAGAACCCTTCTGCTGACCCTGAAACCATTTCTCAGGGTCCTAAGGGAGTTAAGGCCGCTTCTGCCAAAAATCCCATTCCTACTGAAAAGGATTCTCGATCCTTTGAAAGATGGGGCAAAAAGGTGTACACTTCTGCTACTTTGTCCATTAGGGCTTTAAACTGTCAGTTTCATATGCTTAAGTACCAGCAATGTCTCTTGTCTGTCTTAAAACAAAAGCTTACTTCCATTTCTGCCTGTGCATATGATAAGGAATTACATGACTTATTGCATGCCACTGAACAGGTTGGGCAGCATGGTTTACACTGTGGATTTGATGCCTTGGAGGCTTCTTGTAGGGCTGCAGCCTCTGGCACAGTCATTAGAAGGCATGCATGGCTAAAGGAACAAAATTTACCTGAACAAGTAAAGGCTAAATTATTGGATGCTCCTGTTCAGCATAATGTTTTGTTTGGATCAAAAGCTGAAGAGGTGATTAAAAAGATGGAGGAGAAGGCGAAATCCATGCAAACAGTTAAAGATTTCTTACAAGTACAGCCACCTAGATTTAGCAGGAATTGGCCTTCAAAAAATTGGTCCTTTCCTACTTTAGACAGGCCTCAGAGGGGTAGATATAGATGCTCCAGAGGGAGGCCTCAAACACAAGCTGCTTACAGACCAAGACAGTGGACTGCTTCCACCCCTAGGGGAGGAGAGGACAGGTCACAATCTCAAAGGAAACAAACTCAATGACTCCCTCTGTTGGGCTACAGGAACTTCTTGCCTGGAAGCCCCTCTCGGAGGAAAACTCTCTCTTTTTATCAAAATTGGACTCAAATAACCCAAGACAAGTGGGTTTTGGATGTGGTTTTAAGAGGTTACAAATTCCATTTTCATACCTTACCAAGGCCAAATGGATGGCCAGACCTTCCAAAACACCAATGGACGGAGACCTTAAACCAGGTGGAAGCTCTTTTGGCTATGAATGCCATAGAACTGGTTCCTCTTTCAGAGATGGGAAAAGGTTTTTCCTCAAGGCTCTTTCTAGTCCCAAGGAAGCAAAACTCATGGAGACCCATTCTGGATCTGTCGGTCTTGAACACCTTTCTAGAGATTCCAAAATTCAAGATGCTTACTCTACAGCAGCTACTTCCAATGCTGTCCAAAGATGCATGGATGGTAACTTTGGATTTAAAGGAGGCATATTTACACATTCCCATCAGGCAGGATCGCAGAAAATACCTCAGGTTCAAGGCCGGATCGAGGCACTTTCAATTCTCTGCGCTGCCCTTTGGATTGTCTACTGCGCCCAGGGTCTTCACCAAATGCCTGGCTCCAGTAGTAGCTTACTGCAGACTCAAGGGAATTCAAATTTACCCTTATCTGGATGATTGTCTAATTCAGGCTGACAGCAAGGATGTCTTACTCCAGCATCTGGAATTTGTACAGAACCTCCTCAAGTTCCTGGGATTCTCTGTAAATATAAAAAAGTCAAATTTGACACCATCACAACAGATAACTTTTCTGGGTGCACTTCTAAACACCACAACCCAGATGGCATTTCTGACATCCGAAAAACAATTACAGGTGGCTTCAACTTTCAGAACATTGGCAACTCTAACTCAACTATCTACAAGGAAATTCCTGCAGGCTTTGGGTTACATGGCCTCCTGCATCCTTCTCATACCATATGCAAGACTACACATGAGGAAAATACAATGATACCTAAAAAGTCTATGGTCTCAGCATTACCACAGTTTAGACATACTGATTTCCGTCCTTCCTTGCCTTCAAAAGGAATTTCTTTGGTGGTCCAGGGCATGTGCTCTAAACAAAGGGAAACCCTTCTGTCTGCCTCCTGCCACTCAGATTCTAACCACGGACGCCTCGGATTATGCTTGGGGAGCCCATTTTCAGGGCAATTGTTTGCAGGGCCTTTGGACAAAGGATCAGAAACACCTGCATATCAATTTAAAGGAAATGTTAGCCGTTCAGAAAGCTCTATTGGCCTTCAGGAATCTTTTACAACCAGGACAACTGCTAATATGGACAGACAACACCACAGTTATGTGGTACATAAACAAGCAAGGGGGACCTCATTCCTACCCCCTTTGCAGACTAGTCATGGATCTATGGAACACAGCTCTAGCTTGCAATCTGGATCTTCAAGCTCAGTTTCTACCAGGGAAACAAAACTTCCTGGCAGACAGTCTGAGCAGAAACCTTTCGGATCCACACGAGTGGATGCTGGACACCAAAATATTCAGGATGATAACAGCAGTCTGGAGATGTCCTCACATAGACCTCTTTGCATCCCATCTCAATCATCAACTACAGAATTGTTGCACCAGGACTTTCCACAGAGAAGCTTGGAAAGTGGACGCCCTGTCATTCAGTTGGAGGAACCTCTCGGGATATGCCTTTCCGCCTCTTCCTCTTCTTCCACGAGTTTTATTGAAGATAAAACAGGACAAGCCCAAGATGATAATCTTGCTGGCTCCAAATTGGCCTCAGCAGTTTTGGTATCCAACTCTAAAAAACCTATGCCTGGAGCCCCCTTGGGTTTTACCTCAGTCTCCGAACCTTCTGTCCCAACATCAGGGTCAGGTTCTACACTCTCATGTCAGAACTCTCAGCCTGGCGGCCTGGTTATTCCGGGGCCTTTGATTTCTTCTTTACTGCCCAAGCAGGTTATGGATGTCATTTTAGAAGCCAGACGTCCTAGCACTAGAAAATCTTATGCAGGAAAATGGAAAAGATTTTGTTCCTGGATGCAGGCTCAGGATTCTGATCCTCTTCTTCCTAACATTACTTTAATTTTACTTTACTTGACAGATCTCTTACATAAGGGTCTCTCTTTCTTTTCCATTAAGATACATGCCTCTGCTATTTCTGCTCATTATAATACAGACCCTCCCATCTTTTCCCACCAGCTCATGAGACAGTTTCTCAGAGGAGCTAAGAACTTAAGACCTCCTAGATCTCCTCCCATTCCTGCTTGGGATCTCAGCTATGTTTTGGAAAAACTAACCTTGCCTCCTTTTAAGCCTGCTGCCTCTTCTGACATCAAGTTTTTATCTTGGAAGACAGCTATCCTGTTAGCCCTAACCTCTGCCAGGAGAGTTTCAGAGTTACAAGCTCTTATGGCTGTGGAACCTTATATTATTTTTCATCAAGACAGGGTATCTTTGAGGACTAATCCTACCTTCATGCCTAAGGTGGTTTCCAAAGTGGCTTTAAATCAAACTATCCACTTGCCAACCTTTTTCCCCACTCCTCAAAATAAAGGGGAAAGGATCTTACATTCCTTGGATGTACACAGACAACTAAGTTTTTACCTGAACAGAACCAAGGACATCAGAAAATCAGAACAATTGTTTGTTTCTTATGCTTCAAGTTCCCAAGGTAAAACCATTTCAAAACAGACCATTTCTAAATGGATTGCTCATGGAATCAGATTTTGTTATTCTCACCATGGAAAGCAAATCCCAAGGAGTATACGGACTCATTCCACCAGAGCTGCTGCCACTTCTGCGGCCTTCCTCAGGGGAGTTCCTACCAAGGACATTTTGGAAGCTGCAACTTGGAGTTCAGTGAATACTTTTTCTAAGCACTACAATCTACCTCTCTACTCTAAGTCTAGGGCAGGCTTTGCCTCTGCAATCTTGCAGGGCCTTTTAGCCGCCCCTTCCTCTTTATGACCACCTCCCTTTCTTTCAGCTTTGGGATTCTACCCTACAGTCATGACTGCAACAGTGAAACACGATGAACATAGTACAGTTGTGTACACCTACCATAAATGTAGATGTTCAAGTGTCTTCATTGTTGCAGTCTGCTTCCTCCCTCCTGTCCCCTCTTATTTTTACTTTTGTGTATTTCCTTTTATCACCATTCTTCTGAGGTGTATTTGCAAAGGTTATAGGACCTTTTTCATTCTGGGACTCCTGACATCTGGGGCAAGAAAAACTGGAGAAGATGACGTCGGCTGTCAGCTTTGTACTCCTGGCGCTCTGACGTCAGGGAGCATGGATGAACAGCCGACGCCGGACCCAGACTTTGGGATTCTGGCCGACCGAGGGCTGCCTGCCGGCAGGGGAGAACCCTACAGTCATGACTGCAACAGTGAAGACACTCGAACATCTACATTTATGGTAGGTGTACGCAACTGTACTTTATCCTTAGCTTTGGAGGCTAGTTTTACCTCAAAGTCTGCTTTCAGAGACTTGACTAGTTCCCTGATTCACTTGTTTAGACTAATGAGGGACTTTTTGCTGTGTTGTGTGCATTCCCTCTTACTTCTCAACAGGATTTTCTTTCTTTTGTTGTACAGCCTGTTAATACCAGGGTTCCACCAGGGTGGCTTGTTTTTGTTAGTTTGACCTGGTTTATTTCAGACTGGTACTGCCATTTCTATGCAGTTGTTTTATATGGTTATAAAGGGTTTTTGTGTATGCCTCAGGATAAGTTTCTGTGTTTTCTAGATTTTGGGCAACTTGGAAACTATCTTTATATCCCTTAATAGCTGTTAATTTACCTTAGAGAGGTTCTTAATATTTTTGGGGTTAGGTGGGGGTACAAGTTTTACCTTTATTTTAAGGGAGACTACTTTATGATCTGATCTTAAGAGTGAGGACATTACAGTATCACAATGGGGGAGGGGATGCAGCACTCTGCCATATTTGTGAGTACCAGTTCTAGGATATTTGTTCCCCTAGTGGGAGTGCAGACTAGTTGCTCCAGGGCATTTGAATTTTACAAAGTCAAGAAATCTTTGGATCTTCATGTTAGTGGTCAAGTATGCCTCCCAGTTAATGGACAGGTAGTTAAAATCACCAGTGAGTATGGTATTGGGCTTGATGGCGATTGATTCTAGTAACATCAGGTGTTATGTGTGGGGTTCATGGTTCATGGTGGGGAACTTGTAGCTAACAAGAATATTGTAATTGATATTTCCCATGGTTAATTGGACATGGAGTAGCTCAAGCATGTTCATAGGTGTGTACTAGGCTAATGGCCCTGGAGCTTTTACAAGCCCATAGGATTACCCTGGCATCGTGCCACCCGACTTTAGTTCCCAGTGCCTCTGTCGAGTAGAGCCACTGGAATGATCCCCGGGGTGAATTTTCTATTTCCCATCCACTTATCAAGATCTCTCTTGAAGAGGGCCAGTGAGGTGCTCTGTTTGGCATGTATAGGAAGTCTGTTCCATAGCATGGGCAGTCTCTGGGTTATGAACCTGTCCCTCTAGCATGATGTTCTTCGTGTTTTACTGTTGCAGTCATTACATTTGGGTTATCTGCTTGCAGGTAGCCCTCAGTCAGCCTGATTAACAAAGTCTTGGGTCCTGTGCCAGTTGCTGTCTCTTCTTCCATGACGTCAGGTCGTCAGGGGTATAAAACATGCAGCTGACGTCATTACATCAGTCTTTCTTGCCGTGTGGTGCCTGAAGCAGAAGCAGTTCGCAAGTGCCGGTCGGCTGACTCCTGAAATTTTCATTTTCGAGTTTCAGAACTGAAGTCTTCAAATAAAAGCTAAGTACCCCGTTGGGGAAACATTTTCTTGCTCTAAACTGATGTCAGTAAAAGTAAATAATTGCATGTCTTGTGGAAAGCAAATACCTCATAAAGATTTTCATTTGAACTGTATTCCTTGCCTAGGCCCTGAGCATGACGTACCTCCCTGTCGATTTTGTGCCTTATTTAAACCACAAACTATCTGTCGTCGGAATATTTGCGCTTCTAAATTTTTTGGTGCTCTGTTTAATTATCCTGATATGTCTTCGGTAAGCCATCCGACTACCGACATTCCAAAAAAACGCAAAGATAAAGACAGAGACAGGCCGCCCAGTTCGCCGGTACTCAGTGAGGCGCTTTTGCAGCCCCTGATACCCACTACTTCAGATTCGCAGGCCTCTACACAGACCCATTCGGAGTCCGGTATGCCACGAGATGCTTCAACTGTGGAACCTGCAGATGTCTCTACCTTGGATGGGTTTGGAGCCGCTGTACAGGCACCGGCTTCTGAGGGTGTATTCAGGCCTACTGACTTGCATATTAAACCGGTGCCATCTTCTTCTTCAAGGCCTAAAACTCGAACCATGCCTAGAAAACTGATGCCCAGACTGCATGGTCAGGCCTCTGCCTAAAGAACAAATGATAAGAATGACTGAAAACCTTATTACTTTAATCAGGGGAAGCCAACCTTCCCCCTCTGAGATCTAGGACTGAGTTTGCTTATGATACTTCTGACCAGGATTCTGAAATTTCTGTTTCCTCTGATGACCAGGATTTACCCTTGTCTACCTATGAGGATTCTGATGCTGAGGACTCTATTCCCTCTGCTCCCCAGAGGATTTCTCTTTTGGTGAAACCTTGCATACTCTCAGGGAGCTTTTTCGTTGGGAAAGTCAAGATTTCTCTGATTCTAAAAAGGGGCTTAGGGATTTCTTACTCCTGCCCCAGCACAGGCCTTTAGCTATACCTCCTGTACTGGACATTGTTGATGATGCCTTTTCGGAATCTAGCATGGCCCCTGACTCTTTACCTCCTGCTTCCAGAAAACCTGATAGATATTACAGGGTTCCTGACTCTCACAAGTTCCTTTTCAAAAATCCTACTGCGGATCCTGAAACCATTTCACAGGGACCCAAGGGCATTAAAGCTACTACTGCCAAAAATCCTACCCCTCTGATAGAGACTCCAGGGCGCTGGATAGATGGGGTAAGAAGGTATACACTTCTGCAACTTTGGCCATTAGGGCCTTGAATTGCCAGTTTCATATGTTAAAGTATCAGCAGCATATTATTGGATTGCTTAAACAGAAAATGATGTTGATTCCTGATTGTGCTGAAAATAAGGATTTACAGGATTTAATGTATTCTGCTGAACAAGTCGGTAAACATACATTGCAATGTGGTTTTGATTCACTAGAGGCATCTTGCAGGGCTGTGGTAACTGGGTCTGTACTTAGAAGGCATGCTTGGCTTAAGGAGCAATCTTTGGCAGATCATGTTAAAGTGAAATTACTGGATGCTCCCTTTAAATCAGGGCCACCTGTTTGGCAACAAGGCAGAAGAAGTTCTTAAAAAGATGGAGGAAAAAGCTAAAAATATGCAAACTGTTAAAGACTTTTTACAAGTGCAACCTCCAAGATTTAGTAAGCATTGGCCTTCTAAGAACTGGTCCTTTCCTGCCTCTTCCAGACCTTCTCAGTCCAAACGAAGATCCAGCAGAGCACCCAGGCTTCAGTCCCAGGGGACGCACAGGACTAAGCAGTGGGGGGCCTCCACTTCCAAATTTAGGAGTAATAAAACTCCCCCCTATGGTAAACTGTCTCAGTGACTTCTTTTCTTCCAAGCACTTCTCAACTGACTGCCCCTTTGGGGGGAAAGATTGTACTTCATGCAAAGAACTGGGGACTCATTACCCAGGACAAATGGGTTTTAAATATAGTGCCCCAAGGATACAGATTTCACTTCCACATGTCACCAACTCCAAGCAGTTGGCTGGATCTACCTCCAAAGCAGTGGGCAGAGGACCAAAAGCAAGTACTCTCTCTCTTAAGCATAGGGGCTATTAAATTGGTACCAGAAGAGAAAAAGGGACAATGTTTCTACTCGAGATTTTTCCTGGTACCCAGAAAAGACAATTCATGGCATCCTGTCATTGACCTGCCTACTCTAAACACCTTTTTGGTGATTCCAAAATTCAAGATGCTGACTCTTCACCATTTGTTTCCTATGCTAAGCAAAGATGCCTGGTTGGCAACACTAAATTTCAAGGAAGCATACCTGCACATCCCAATAAGTGAATCTTGCAGAAGATACCTATGCTTCAAAGCAGGCTACACGCACTATCAGTTCTCTGCACTGCCCTTTGGCTTATCTACTGCGCCTAGGGTATTCACAAAGTGCCTGGCTCCAGTCATTGCATTTTGCAGGCAAAGAAATATTCAAATATACCAATTCCTGGATGATTGTCTAATTCAGGCAGAACACCACGATATACTTTTGAATCATCTGGCTTTTGTACAGAGGGTGCTAACTTGTCTGGGGTACCCCATAAATGAAAATAAATCACACCTGGTACCCTGTCAACAAATTATATTCCTGGGAGTAAGCTTGAATACAACTTCCCAGATGGCTTTCCTCACGCCAGAGAAACAAATTCACTTGACAACCTACTTCAAACAAGTGGTCACAAAATCCCTGCTATCTGCAAGGCAAATACTACAAGCCTTGGGGTTCATGGCCTCCTGCATTCTTCTAATTCCATATGCAAGACTGCATATGAGGAAACTACAATGGTATCTAAAATGCATATGGTGTCAACATTCTCAGGGTCTAGAAGCAATGATTCTTATCATTCCTTGTCTATGCCTAGAGTTCCTTTGGTGGGCAGAGGCCTGCCACTAAAACAAGGGACTACCATTCACACTGCCGCCCAAACCCTAACAATAGACACATCAGACTATGCATGGGGGGTGTGCACCTGTCAGGGAAGTGCATTCATGGCAAATGGAACCCAATTCAAATGCACCTTCACATCAATCATGAAGAAATGTTAGCTGTACAGAATGCTCCGACAGCCTTCAAGGACCACATTCTTCCTGGACAATTAATGGTAAAGACGGACAACACCACTGTTATGTGTACATAAACAAGCAGGGGGGTACACATTCTTACCCCCTTAGCAGACTAGCCATGGCATTGTGGAACACAGCCTTGAGCTACCAAGTGCATCTACAAGCTCAGTTCCTGCCAGGAAAACTAAATACACTGGCAGATAGACTAAACAGAACCCTCATGGACCCACACAAGTGGAAAGTGGAACCAAGAATTTTCAACATGTGACAAGCAAATGGGGGAGCCCAGCTATAGACCTGTTTACCTCCCCCAGAACTATCAGTTGGAAAAATTTTGTGCAAGGACTCCCCACAGACAAGCTTGGAAAGTGGATGCTCTGTCCTTCAGCTGGAAAAAACTATCAGTTTATACCTTTCCTCCTTTGCCTCTGGTCTCCAACGTACTACTAAAGATCAAACAAGACAAACCAAGGATGATTTTGATTGCACCAGCCTGGCCACACCAACACTGGTACCCCCTCCTGCGCAGTGTGTGTCACTGTTGGCCCCATGGCACCTGCCTCAGACTCCTACCCTGCTGTCTCAGCAGGAGTACCAGATTCTGCACCCTCAGCTTCAAACACTGAACCTAGTAGCTTGGCTAATTACCTAAGCTGTCCTTTACCATCCCTCAGTAAACCAGTGATGGATGTCATTTTAGAGGCAAGGAGGCCTAGTACTAGAAAATCTTATGCTGAAAAATGGAAAATATTCTGTCCCTGGAACCACTCTCAAGGGATGAGCAGAGCAGTGCCCAAGTTACTTCAGATTTTACAATACTTAACTGAGATGCTTCACAAGGGCTTGTCTTTTTCCTCAGTAAAAATTCATGCCTCAGCCATTTCAGTTCATTATAACACAGAACCTCCCCTCTTCTCTCTTCCACTTCTCAAGCATTTCCTCAGAGGGGCCAAAAATTTAAGACCACCCAGGAGAGCTCCAACTCTAGCCTGGGACCTTAACTTTGTATTGGAGAAACTCACCCTTCCACCTTTCGAGCCAGCTGCTACTGCAAATTTAAAATTCCTTTCTTGGAAAACAGCTTCCCTTTTGGCCATCACTTCAGCAAGAAGGGTATCTGAATTACAGGCCCTTATGGCAGTGGAGCCTTTCATCATCTTTCATGCGGACAGGGTGTCCGTCAGGACCAATCCCTCTTTCATGCCAAAGGTGGTATCCAGTGTGGCCTTTAATCAGTCCATTAATTTGTCTACCTTCTTTCCTAATCCACAGAACAAAGGGGAATGGATACTGCACTCCTTAGATGTGCACAGACTACTTAGATTCTACTTGAACAGGTCTAAACCTCAAAGGAAATCTGAACAACTGCTGGTGGCATTTGCTGCAGGGACAGAAGGGAAGGCTATTTCAAAGCAAACCATCTCCAAATGGATAGGCCATTGCATTCACTTCTGCTATAAGCACCATGGAAAACCTATCCCACAGGGGATCAGATCCCACTCAACCAGGGCTGCATCTACCTCTACAGCCTTTCTCTGAGGCGTACCTACCAGGGACATCCTAGAAGCTGCTACCTGGAGTTCTGTACATAATTTCACCAAGCATTACCATTTGCCAATCTTCTCTAAATCCAGAGCTGGCTTTGCCACTGCAGTTTTGCAGGGTCTTATAGCTGGTCCTAATACTATCTAAATTCCTCCTCCCATCCTTAGCTTTGGGAATCTACCCAAATGTAATGACCGCAACAGTGAAACACAAAGAACATAGTACAGTTGTGTACACTTACCATAAATGTAGATGTTCGAGTATATTCACTGTTGCAGTCCTGGTTACCCTCCCTCCAGCGCCCTAACTTTGTTTGGCTATACCTCTTCTCTCCTTTTCAATGCTTAAAAGCTTTTGGTGTATTTGCTTTTTTGTTTGAGGTATAACCTTGTATTTTTATAGATTTAATTGCTTCCCATTAGGGGGGCACCTGACATCTGGGGCAAGAAAAACTGATGCAATGACGTCTGCTGCATGTTTTATACCCCTGACAACCTGACGTCATGGAAGAAGAGACCGCAACCGATGCAGGACCCAAGACTTTGTTAATCAGGCCGACTGAGTGCTACCTGCAAGCAGATAACCCAAATGTAATGACTGCAACAGTGAATACACTCGAACCTCTACATTTATGGTAAGTGTACACAACTGTACTTTCTGTTGATTGTGGTAATGAGGTCGAGGTCTCTAGAGCATGTGGTGTGGATGGATTGAGATTTCTTTAGATGTAGCATTTCTAACAGTGCTTGGTCAGACATGGCTTTGTAATTCAAGCCGTGATCGCCTCTAAGTAGGCAATATGAGACAGAGAATAGTTGGAATTTTTTGAGTGTGTCCATATAAGATAAGTATTTAAGGCCTAGGATCATCTTTGTGAGGTACTTTTGCGGCCTTTCCAGTTGCTGCAGGTGTCTAGTGAGGTACATGACAAATGGGGCATTTTACTCGATGATTGGCCTAATGAGGGAAGAGTAGAGGGAGACAATTACCTCTTTCTTCCTGGATGCAAAACCTTTAGTAATGAGATGTGCCACATAAAAGGACTTTCTGACCACAGAGGCAATGTGGTGGTCAAAAGAGAGGGTGCTGTCAACCTTTGTTCCCAGATCTCTTATAATGCCTTCTGTGTTCAGTGGACTACCATCGATGTGGTTATTCATGGGAACCGAGTTTTTCCCAAAGGAGATGACAACACATTTTTTAGCATTGAGCTTAAGGCCATGGTTCTGACACCAGTCGTCTGTCTCAGTGAGGCCTTTCTGCAGGATGTCAGCATCACTTAGGGAGCTAATAATAGCTCCCAACTTGCAATTGCCTGCAAACTTTGTCAGCCAGTGTCCCTTCGTGTTGGCCTGGACATCACAGAAGTAGATACCAAACAGGAGGTTGAACCAGGACCGAACCCTGTGGTACTCCACTTGTGACTGGTCAGCAATCTGATTTGGAGTCCGCTACTTTCACGCTGTGGGTTCTATCTGTGAGCCTGTTTGCAACCCACCTAGTGATGTAGGGGTTGATCCCTAGCTTAGTGAGTTTTTCTATGATTCTTGAGTGGGGAATGGTGTCAAAGGCCTTGGCCAGATCAAGGTAGGCTGTATAAAGCACTTTGCCTTCATCCACAGCTCTGGTGACTGACTCAAAGAAGTCAACCAGGTTGAGCAGGCATGCTCTACCCTTCACAAAACCAAACTGTGTGGGATCCAGAGTTTTGAGGATGTCCTTCAAGGATGCGTCTGCAGTCATCACATATGGGTTGTCCTGCCTCAGGCAGCCCCTTCGGTCGGCCAGATTCCAAAGTCTGGGTCCAGTGTCGGACGTCGTCGCCCCTTCCCCAACGTCAGAGCACCTGGGGTACAAAAGCATCAGCCGACGCCATCTTCCTCAGTCTTTCTTGCCGCGTGGTGCCCGAAGCAGAAGCAGTTCGCAAGTGCCGGTCGGCCAGCTCCTGTAATTCAGCTACCGAAGACTTCAAAAGCTAAGTACCCCGTTGGGGACTCTTTCTTGCCTCAGCTGATGTCAGATAAAGTTAATAATTGTTTAACTTGTGGGAAACAAATACCTCATAAGGATTTCCACTCTTACTGCCTCCCCTGCCTAGGCCCAGACCACAACGTCTCGGCCTGTTCTGCCTGTGCTTCCTTCAACCGACGCACTCTTAGACGTCGGGCGGAGTTCGCAGAGGAATTTTTTGGGGCTAGTTTTTCATACAAAATGCCGTCGGAGACTCCGACTTCACATTTAATAAAGAAACGGAAGGACAAGGACCGACAGACGCGGGCCGCGGTTTCGGCTGAAACCACGGCCAGGCCTACCGCGAGTGTCTCAGTCTCGGCTGAAACCGAGTCCTTGGTACTTCCGACACCCGAAACCGCTCAACTGACAACCTCGGCCCCGGAGGCCCCTGATGAGTCGGTTATTGAATTTCCTTCAGAAACTGGTGTCTTGGAAACTTCCGACACCATTCCTCTAGACAAAACTACTCCAGCACGTGGTGCAGCTAGGTTCCCAAGGTCTGTAGTAGCTCCTCCTTTGTAGAGAGGGATGACTGTAGCAGTGTGCCATTAGGTAAGGACAAAGCCTGAGGTGAGGCTGTGATTGAACAGGGCACACAGGTGTGGTGCCAGTTCACTCTGTAGTTCATGTAGAATACAGCCAGGGATATTGGCAGATCCCGTAGAAGTTGTGTTCTTGGCCTTGGACTGTCCTGTTTTAACCTGTGCAGCAGTAATACTGGGTGCCTGGCAGTCTACTGGTATTGTGATTGGTCCTTTGGTGGTGGTGGGGGGGGGGGGGTAAAGTTGGCATTGAATCTGTTGGACAGTATATTGGCAATGTCTGTTGGCTCGGTGTAGGAGGTACCACTGTGCAGTAGTTCAGAGCAAATCTGGGTATTGCCATGGAGATTCTTTACATAAGTATAGAAGGCCTTGTGGTTGTCTTTACTATCTGCTGCAACTCTCTTTTCATAGCTAGCTTTAGAGGATTTGATGAGGGATCTCAACTTACTGTTGAGTTTGATAAGGGAGTTTTTTCAGTCTTGAAACTTCACTTTATTCCACATCAGTTTCTTCCTTCTGTTGTAGAGTTTGTTTATGGCAGGTGACCATCAGATTGACTACCTTTTTTTTTTTTTTTTTTTTTTTTTTTTTTTAGGAGAGCGTCTTGGTTCTGTTTGGTATGGCGTGATCCATGCGTTTGTGTATGTGTTCGTACAGTGCATTGGTGTATGATTTGGCGGTCATGCAACTAGTCTCCATTTGTATGGGTGCCGTGAAGTTAGCCACTTCTGTTTTTAGGAGCCCATGTTTTTCATGGTGGTTACCTTTGTGGGAGGGGGGGGTGAGAAGAGGGATGTGGATTTCCAAAGTGATTAGTTTGTGGTCAGATCTAACCAGGGAGAAGTTGACTATTGGTGTAGAGCAATGGTCGCCCATTTTAGTAATGACCAGGTCAAGGATGTTGCTACCTGTAGTGGGGGTAAGACCGAGCTGATCCTGGGCATTGGAATTAATGAATTCCAGGAAATGTTGGGCGAGTGTGTTGGCACATGAGTTGTTTTCCCAGTTAATGTGATATTGTTTAACCAGCCTTGAGATGTGCTTATCCTTTATGTAGATAGATACACTTCCCTTCTTTTGCTCTTTCATTTTATGTGGGTGGTCAGAATGTGTGAAAGGTGTTACAACCATTCACTGCTGGAGTGCTTTCAGTGGCTTTGAACCACGTTTCAGTGACTGCACAGACATCAGCATTCTCCAGAGAGAGGAGAGTTTCCAAGGAGTCCAGTTTCTTCTTAAGACTCTTAACATTGAGCAGTAACACCTTTAGCTTGCCCTGAGTAGATTTTGTTATATTGAAAGGTTTGTTTGCTTGGCAATGCCTAAAAAAGGCACTATAGGGGGTGGATAATGTTTTGGCCAACATACTAAAGCTTAGAGGTGACAGGTGAAAACCATCCCTGGCAAAGCAGCGTGACCTGTCAACCATGTCCTCCCAGGCAGACAAGTATTGGATCCCTTTGGAATGACATCAGTAGCTAAGCCAATTGTTAGCTGATGGTTTTCTGCTGGTATTGTGGCGATATCCTTGTAGGTGGTAGCATACTGCTCAATGCTAGGCTCATACATGCCTGTGACACACATTCTAAGAGCTCGATCATGTCTCTCTTCATGTAGTCCAAAGAGGTATGTCTTGGCTTATTCACACCCATATGTACTATGATTGAGTCATACTGATACTTAGGTAAGTGACCTGAGTGCTTGCATGATCTGGTGAATCCTGGCCCCTGGCAGGCAACAAACTGCAATCTTCCTCTTATCTAACCTGGTAAGAGGGCCATTAGTGTGTCTCAAAATGGAGTCTTCTATGAGCAGAATATTCATAGGATCATAGGAAGTTGCTAGGCTAATGGCCCTAGGGCCCTTAAAAGCCTAGCCAAGTTCTTACCCTTATTTCCATGAGCAGCACATATTGCCCCTGTCCAAGAGAGACACAGGTGGAACCCCGGGGGTGAATTTACAGGCACCCATCTATCCATCCAGATTGCGTCTGAAGAGGACCAAAGACGTACTCTGTTTGAAATGAAGCAGGAGTCTGTTCCAAAGGTGTGGTAACCTCTGGCAGACAAATATGTCCCTCCAGTAGGTTTTATTAATGTCACATACCAGCTTAAGGTCTTCAGAGCAAGTAACTTGTGTACCATTTGACTTACAAATATGCAGCATTTCCAATAAAGCAGGGTCAGAGATTGCCTTGTATGCAAGACAGAGATCACCTTTGAGTAGTCTGTATGAAACAGAATAAAGTGACCATGATTTCAGATGATCCCCATAGGACAGATGCTAAAGACCTTGAATTTTCCTTGTGAGGAACCTTTGTGGTTTCTCCAATTGCTGCAGGTGCTGGGAAAGGTACATACCAAAAGGGGCGCTGTACTCAGTTATTGGCCTGATGAGGGAAGAGTACATGGAGGTTATAACTTGTTTTTTTCTGGAGGCAACTCCTTTACTTATGAGATGAGCAATATAGAATGCCCTTCTTACCACTGTGGAGACATGGTGGTCAAAGGTAACATTGCTGTCAACCTGTGTGCCCAGGTCTCTCACCACTTTGTGTGTACTTAAGGTGTTACTATTAATGTGGTACTTAGCAAGAACATCACCTTTACTGAAAGGAATGATAATACATTTTTTTCCATTGAGTTTAAGGCCATGACTTTGGCAGCAGTCATTTGTTTGCATAAGTATTTGTCATTTTGGGTCAGTGTGGTAGATTTTAGTGGTGTGTTTAAGTAAATCACCACTACACATGTTCTTTTCATTTAACAGGCTCGAATGTGCAACATTCTTTTACATGGGGGCAGAACACCCTATGATCTGTAATCAAGGAGGCTTCATCCCATGTACTCCCTTAACTAGTGTAACTCAATTTGAGATTGCACAACCTCAGGGAAAAAGATAATGGTGTAGAACTCCATCTGTTTGGTGGAATGGGTTTATGTAATCACAGTTCTCTGAAAAGCAGCATGATTAAACAGTCGAATACCACCTAGTTTCTACTTACTCTCAGATGGAGTTAGCAGTACCCTGTTTTTTTACTTGTTTGTCTCTTGTACACACCTGTATACACATACAAAATATCAGAAATTGTTCTCAAAGTCTGAAGCATGCATTGACTAACCAAAAATCCGGTTGCCATTTTTTCTCTGGAATTCTCTGTCTCACTGAATCTACTTGTTCCAATTAAACCTTAGGTAAAGGGATCATGCTAGACCAGGTCCTCACAAATCCACCCCCCCCCCCTCCTCCCATATTTTTTCCAGTCCTCACTGTGGAGTACTTTCAACCCTTACAAGTAGAAAGCCCAGAATTCCTATAAAATTAGTAAACTTTTGGGCCTTCACGTCAGACTGCTGATAATGAACTTCCATCATTTAGCAGACAATCCAATATAAATACTGCTTTATGTTCACTACTTACTGTATGTGTACAATGACAACGTTTTCCCGTAAGGCAGTGTTAGGTTTGTTATTGCAGAGACGGTTTATTTAAATACTAAACAAATCGATAAGAAAAATATCCTAGTCAAAATGTCAAACAGTACATCTGTACACCACAAGTCATAAATTAACTTACAAGGTAACTAAAGTTATCTTGTTTTTGGAACAAATTACTAATATCCTCCTTCAGCAGCCCAATGTCTCTAGTAAGAAAATCTCAATCACATATCTGTTCGAAATATAAATACAAACATTATTCCTGCTAACTAATGGGCTGCATGTTCTTACTCTAATGCATTAGGATATGACATTTTATGTTTGTTTTTGTTTGCTTAAATATTGACTTAAGGCAATTAGTCATTATCCTCACCCCGGGTATTTATTTCTGTTTCTCTTCATTTTCTACAGTATGTAAAACAGCAAGTTAAGTATCTGTGCAAAAACTACCAAAACAGTGGCTCATGTGGAGTTAATAGTATCTATCACCAAATTTTAAAGGCATGTGAATTTCTAGTTGACATATTAACTTGTCCCTTAAATCCGATTAATATCCACAGATATCAGTAGCTGTCATGGTACCTTTTCCTGAAGGTGCTGACACTGCATGGGCAATCCTTTCTCATACCTACCTCATCTAAAAATTTATAGAAGCTTGTGATGTCCCAAACCAAATGTTGCTTTGCAGCCATGACCTATTCTGCTCAAAGAAACATGCATTCAGAGAAGCACAGAATGCCAACACAGATCTTCCTAAGCTTACAGACACTGTTTACAAGAAGTACATTGTTCTTGCAAACTCTGTCTTTGGGAATTTAGTAGTACTTTAGCCTTCCATGTATCAATAGTCATCCGCTGGTATCCCAGCCTTGCTGCATTGGCAGCTGAGTTCCTGTAACTGTTGTGGCCACTCTGTTACATCACAACAGACTGTCTTACCACCTAGGTGTGTCATATAGGTGTCTCAGGAGTCTCTTCTGTCCCTTCAGATATTCTGCATGCTTCTGTCTTGTGGTCTACTCCCCCATAACATTTTTGATAATCTTAGCCATCATGTTCTACTGTATGCATTTGACCTTGTTGATGCTATCCTGATATTGCCCAGCAGGGACATATATGATATCAAAGTAATTCAGGTTCATTGAACACACTAGCTTGGATGTTATGTCACTCTTTGGGAATACGCTCTGGAAAAAATGAACATCCTCTTTTGATAACCACATACACTGGATATAAAAAGTGTACACACCGCTGTTAAAATGTCAGGTTTTTGTGGTATAAAAAATGAGACCATAATAAATCATTTCAAAACTTTTTCCACCTTTAGTATGACCTATAACCTGTAGAATTTGATTGAAAAACAAACAAATATGTTGGGGGGGAAATATATAAAAAAAAATAAAAAAACGTACAATAAGCTGGTTGCATAAGTGTGCACACCCTTAAACTAATACTTTGCTGAAGCACCTTTTGATTTAATTACAACATTCAGTCTTCTTGGGTACACACCTGCCATCAATTAAAGAGACTCTGATTAACCCCAAATAAAGTACAGCTGTCCTAGTAGGATTTTCCTGACATTTACTCAGTTGCCTGCTACAGCAAAAGGCATGGTTCACAGAGATCTTACAAAGCATCAATGGGATCTCATTGTTGAAGGGTATCAGTCAGGAGAAGGGTACAAAAAAATTTACACAGGATTGGATATACCATGGAACACAGTGAAGACAGTTATCAAAAAGTGGAGAAAATATGGGATAACAGTGACGTTGCAAAGAACTGGACGTCCCTCCAAAATTGATGAAAATGCAAGATGAAAACTGGTCAGGGAGGCTGCCAAGAGACCTACAGCAACACTGTGAAGGAACTGCAGGAATTCCTGGCAAGTACTGCTTGTGTACTACATGTGACAACAATCTCCCGTATTCTCCATATGTCTGGACTGTGGGGCAGGGTTGTAAGATGGAAGCCTTTTCTTGAACAGAAAAACATCCAGGCCTGGCTAAAATTTGTAAAACAATATCAAGTCTCCCAAAAACATGTGGGAAAATGTGTTATGGTCTGATGAGACCAAGGTTGAACTTCTTGGCCACAGTTCCAAAAGGTACATTTGGTGCAAAAACAACACTGCGCATCACCAGAAGAAGACCATCCCCACAGTGAAGCATGATGTTGGCAGTATCATCCTTTGGGGTTGCGTTTCTTCAGCTGGAACTGGGGCTTTAGTCAAGGTGGAGGGAATTATCAACAGTTCCCAATACCAGACACTTTTGGCCCAAAACCTTCAGATGTCTGCTAGAAAGCTGAAGATGAAGAAGAATTTCACCTTTCAACACGACATGACCCCAAGCATACATCCCAATCACCAAAAGAATGGCTTCACCAGAAGACAATTAAAGTTTTGGAATGGCCCAGCCAGAGCCTAGACCTAAATCCAATAGAAAATCACTGGGGTGACCTGAAGAGGGTTGTACACAAGAGATGCTCTCACACTTTTGCAAGGAAGAGTGGGCAAATATTGCCAAGTCAAGATGTGCCATGCTGATAGACTCTTACCCAAGAAGACTGAATGCTGTAATTAAATCAAAAGGTGCTTCAACAAAGTATTAGTTTAAGGGTGTGCATGCAACCAACTTATTGTATGTTTTTTATTTTTTGTATTTTTTCCTAATAGATTTGTTTGTTTTTCAATTGAATTGTACAGGTTACAGGTCACGTTAATGGTGGGAAAAGTTTTAATTTGAAATGATTTATTGTGGTCTCATTTTTTATATCACAAAAAATGGCATTTTAGCAGGTGTGTGTGTATACTTTTCATATCCACTGTAGATGGTTAGAAAAGCAAATCTCCCTTAGCACCTTCCTTCTTTACATTTACTCTGCTGCTGAAACTGTTGTATCTTTTAGGTATCTGTGTGTGCCTTCAGCTCCTATGCAGTCTGTTCATGTTATAGTAAAGAACTGTTTTTTTTTTAAACTTGGAAGTCTTTACTTTGTACTTTATTCCACCAACATGTTCTATGTGGACAGTAATGTACTATTATTCCATTTTTGTCGCCTCTCACTGCAGGAACTTCATTGACTAATTCCTTCTAGTTTCTTGTTAGGTTCATCCTCCTGTCACCTATAAAGAGTCAACACTACTGCATACAGAACCAGATCACCTGGCTTCCAATCTGATGTCATAGAATTAATGTTCACCTCTGCTCATTTTCAGACATCTTGTTGCAGAACAGCTGCCACCTGTGGCATGTTCCTTTTACTGTGGTCACTTGTGTTCAGTCTCTTTGATATTCCTTACAGCCCTGAAACAGTTTTGTTTCCATACCACAGGCAGAGCTGGATCGTGGTCAAACGGGGAGCTAGACACAGTAGTGGACAGCCCCCCCCCCCCCCCGAGCCATTCTTGTATCTCATTACTTGGCCATCTCTCCCAAGCTACCAAACCTGTCAGTGTGCATACTGTTTTCTTTATGTCTAGAATGATTACATAAATTTGGATTTAATTTAAAATTTTTATTTCAAACTTTATAGCGCAATTACTGATAGCCATTTGCTAAACAAAACAATACAGTCTCAAAATGAACACAGACTTAGCATGAGCAACAGTAAACATCTCTGTCCTTGAAACTCACATTCAGTGAAACAGCATTGAAACCCACATTCACAGAAAATGCATTTGGCCAGTGGCGGATTAAGTGCACCTTTGGGCTGTCTTCAAACCATGGGCTCCCTGCATACATTTTTAGGACCATGCATAAATGCATGTGCCCTTTAATTCACTGTCCTGATTATATTCCTTGTTTAATACATCACCACCACTTGTTAGTGTGTTTTTAGTTCTTAACATTTTGCTAGTAAGCAGTGAAACAAAATGTATGAACCAATAATGACAAAACTACCCTTTTCAGAACATTTCAACCATAAAAGGCCACTCCAACTACTGTCATTATAATCCATCAATATTAGTCAGCATGCACAATCTTTGCAGAAATAAGCCATCTGAATCATTCCACATTAAATATATCTGCAACCTATGAAGAGATTGCTGTTGGAAAACGACATTTCAGTGCTTCACTAAAAAATTCACTGTCTGCTGCCCCTGAAGAATAAATTGCCTGTGTTACATTACAAAAAAATATTTGTGTGAACAATCAGTCTACTTGGCATTGAAAAAGAATCCAGAGCCTTTTTCATCAAAAGCAAGTGTGCTACCCTGTGCACTGCTGACATTGTGAAACTGACATTAACAGACTGTAATCCTCAGTAAGTTACAAAACTAAAAAATTAAGGGAGACATGGCAGTTGGTGTGGAGGTTTAAAGCATTTGCTTGCCAATAATTAAGATCAGGGTTTGACTCTCTCACACACACACACACACACACACACACACACACACACACACACACACACACACACACACACACACACACACACACCATGAGGTATGCATCTTCTCACAGTTTGATTGCTGCAGTGCATCTCTGCAATCCATTACTACAGGGTTTTTAATGAGACTTGCTGTGCTGTGTAGTGATGGAAGTTCCTCTCCTCCAAATCCATTACCCGTACAGATGTATTAAATCTCCCACAATTTCTGATGGGTCAGGTTTCTGTCTGTTGACAGCAGTCAGAGTTTTGTGTCTCCCACAAGGTCCTAATGCTCTGAAGAAGGCAGTTTGTTTTCCTGTGAAAGCACTTAGTTATTTGTTGTTATTAATAAAGTGGCAGGTGCTTCGATAGACCTTGGTGGGCCAGTTTATTTTTTTATTTTATTTTTTTTTTCAAGGTCCTAATGCTGGTGCTGTGTGGTGATGGAAGTTGGCATGTTGCGTCTCCTGCAAGGTGGTTAGTTGGGTTTTACTTTTTTTTTTTATTTATTTACTGGGGATTTCGGGGCCCCCAGCAACTGCCTAGATCACCTTGTGCTGGATCCAGCTCTGACCACAAGATTATAACATCTAGTAAAGTAATCTCTGTGTGTCTGCAAAAATTTTGACATGTATTCCCACCTGCTCTTAAAGGCTTAGTTAACCTCCTTCTTTGCCTGTGAAGTTTAGAAAATGTCTGGAAATGCTTTGTTTATTCTTTTTCTTGCCCAAACATTTTCCTCCTTAAAACTAACCATTCTTGTATCTGTACCATTTTTTAGACAAACAATTAATACAAAGAGAGCCAGTCACTATAAAAATGTATTTATGTACAAGCTGCTTCAATAAATAACTTCATATAATCCTATATTAAATATTGTTCTTATTCTTGTTTATTTACTTACTCGTTAATTAGGTTGGGTACACTGGGCATTGCTCATTTTCAGAAGAGAAAAGTGAAAGGTATTTTTGTAAGTAAAGTACACAAACTACTTTTTTCCATTTCAGTCATAGGTCATACATCGTGTGAATTCAACTTTCCATTTCCTGTTCTCACTTTGACTTTTCATCTCACTACTATTTTTCAGAAAGATACCTGATACACTCTGTCATTCTACTTAACCCCTTCTCCAGTCGCATATCACACTCATTGTCTGTAACTTACATTTTTTTTCTCTTTTTTCCCCCTTCTTTTCCCCCTCACAGAATTATTTCATTCCTCTTTCATGCTTTTTCTCTTAAGTTTCTCACCTCACCCCCTTTTCCTCTTGTCAGCCTACCAACATGCATCTCAGCTGTTTTTCAATAGTTTGTATGGTGTAATGAGTTCTCTTTTATTTTTTACCTCATATTTTGTACTCCACATATTTTTCCTTGCAACTTTGTATAGTTATAGCTCTGTCATTTCAGTATTATAAAATATTATCACAAAGTTGCATCATATTGCATTGTTGTTTTAAAAAATGTATTGCACAGCATTATGTAATATGTTTTTCTTTTATAATTTCTGCAGTTGTCTTTCATGGTTGTCTGTTGTTTTGTAACTCTCAACAAGTGCATTCATTATTTGTAAATTGTAGTTTTGTACTGCGGCTTTTTCTCTTTGGGCATCCACTGAAAAAGGGTCTTTTTAGACCCATCCAACTCTCTGTGTAAACAAATAGCAATAAATTGATAAAGAAAGAAAGAAAAATCACGGATAGTATAAATAACATACGCAGAGTTTGCATGAATGCGTATTGTAAAAATTAAGAGGTCAGCTGACAAGTTTGGTGATATAAAGGAGTTGCTATAGACAGGTATGGGGCAGTAATAAAGCTAAGGGGTAATAGAAAGGTAAGATGTTAGAGAAGAGCTGTAAGTTAGATTTTGCAGATGTAGATTAACTACATACATAATGAGTGTGAGGGTTTTGTACAGCTATGCTTTTGATTATATTCTAAGAGGTATTAAAGTTAGAACAGAGCAAAGTGTAATTTATATGTTCATAGGTATATACTAGGCTAATCCTTTATAAGCATAGCTGAGCAACCCAACCCAGTTGTGTCTGTCTGTATGTATCATGGACATTTATTTGGAGGGGGTTTGGTAGGAATTTCCGGTAGGTTATATTGGGGGAGTATATTAATTTAAACATATTTACTGCTCCATTTGTCTGTCAGAGACATGGGGGCCAGACCTGGGGTGAATTTCCGATTTCTCATCCATTGGTCAAAGTTACATTTAAATAGGGTTAGGGATGGACTCTGCTTCACATGGAGGGAGAACATGTTCCTGGGCATGGTGGTCACCTGACACACGCATAACTGTCTCACGAACGTGTTCTATGTGTGTTGCAAGCAAAATTTAAATCCTTGGATCTAGTGATTCTGATGTTGTTCATTTTGCAGATGTGCAAAAGGTACATTAGAGCTGGATCTGGGGATCCCTTGTATGCCAGACATATGTCGCCTCTAAGTAACTTGCAGGAGCCCGTATTAAGATATGATTTTAATGTGATCCATGTAGGACAGTGTGTTTATATCCTAGATTCTCCTGGTAAGGAATATTTGTATCTCTGGTGAGGTACATACTGAAAGGGGCCTTTTACTCTATGGTGGGTCTGATGAGGGCCACATAAAGTGGCACTATGACTTCCTTGGAACCGGATGCCATACTCTTTCTTATAATTTGGCAGCATAGAATGATTTTCTCACTACTTTGGCCTCATTTTGGTCAGATGCCAGATTACTGTCTGCATATGTTCCCAGATTCCTGACGATGGGGTCAAATCTTAGTGGTATTTTATCAATAGAGTAATTAGCCTGGATGGTCGTTTTCCCCAAAGGTACCATAATGCATTTCTTGACACTGAGTTTTAATTTGTGACTTTGGCTCCAGTCATTTGTCTGTGGTAGATCCTCTTGTAAGATGTTTCTAGGTTCAGTCGACTGGCCATCCTGCTGAAGAGGGATAACTATTAGTCCTTCAGTCTCCTGGTACAAAGTCTGTTTTGAGGCTGTAGTTGAAAAGTGACTTAAGTGATCCTGATAGGTCACGTTTCAAGCTATGTAGGAGGCATCCCAGGATATTGTCAGCGCCCAGTTGAGGTTGTATTTTGGGACTTAGTGAGTACCTCCAGGACCTGCTCCCTGCAAATAGTTTGGAGGAAGCTATGCTTGTAGGTATTTTGTGGGGGGAGGCAGGGGGATTGGGGGAGAAGTTTGAGCTGAATTTGCTAGCGATCAGATTCCCTATGTCACTGCTCACTAAAGGTGGCATCATTGAACAGCAGTTTGGCACACTGGTGTGTGCTTCCTTTGAGGTTACGGACAAAGCTGTGAAAGCTCTCCTGGTTGTCTTTGGTTGGGGTTAGGAGGGGCATTGAATTTTTGACAAACTATCACTTCATAGGATGTAGTGTGCTACAGTTTAGTTCCTAACTTATAAGAATTTGAAAGTAAATGGATTAACAATTCCCCTCAGGTCAGGGTGTAAGGAGTTCTCATTACTTGCTAGAATGTGTTGGGTGCCTCTTCACCTATTTTAAAAGAGATTTTTTTTAAGAGGCATTTGTTTGAGAATCATAAGAGTCCTGCTTTTTTGTACCATTTTAGTAGTGAGTTAAGTGTTGGGCATTGTTTTTTATGAAGGAGTCTGTATGCATATAAGGAGTAAAATTTTGGTTTTAGTTGTAAAAGACTTCCAGATATTAATCCAGTTTAACAGCTTTCGGTTTCAGTTCTCTTCAGTGGAGACATTGAACCTACCCCAGAATCACCTCCTACAACAATTTTCAGCACTCTATAAACAGATAACCAAAGCACTCATCAAGGTCTAAATGCATCACATTAACACAAGAACTATTTGCAGTAAAATAACTGACTTCATATCTGGATTGACAATTACAAACTTGGCATATTAACAATTTACTGAAACATGGATCAAACCTTAAATTAAAAGATAAAATCCTTTAAACAGGGTATAGCGAAAAATTACATGGACTATCGGAGATGTTGGAGCTGTTATCCTAAACTCAAACCATACCTAGATGACTGATTATCACCTGTTCATTCTACAGTTTGAAACATGTCAAGTACTCTGTGTCATTTGCTTGAGCAAACTGCAAGCCGTATCAAAATGTTGGTAAACATATATAATACTGGCTAATTACAAATGTAAAACACAATGTTATCATAGTGGATGATGTCAACCTAGAGTGGCCAGAACCACAACTTCCACAATCCATAAACAAGAATATACATGGCCTTGAGCAACTAATCCTACAGCAAATGAGAATAGATAAAGCAACTGAAAAAATATATTCTAGACTGAATATTAACAAATGCTAACAACCATGGTGAAGGAGAAGTACTGAAGTACTGTTCAACACTGCACTTTCCTCTAGGAGCACCCTCCAAGAGGAAAAAACGCTGAGAGAAGAAGGGAGCCACTTTTGAGATTTTAAGTATTTTTTTCTCTGTTTATTTGCTAAGTTTTTCTGCATAGCTGCCTAGCTTGAGCATTTTCTGGCTTGTTAAACTTGATTTCTGTATTAGTAGCTGTATTTAGAGCACAACCAAAAGCTGTTTGCTGAATTTCCTGTTTGCACTTAATTTTAAATCGTTTTTTCTTAAAACTTGCATATTTTCTGTCCTTGACCTAGCACTCTTGTGTGGGGTCATTTACTGCACTGTTATAACTTGATATTACTTGTGAACCTCTGCTATCTCTGAAAAAACAAAAACAAAAAAATATCTTGCTTTTTTTCCCACTTTTCTGAGAGTTAAAAAAAGTTCAGTTACAGGCTTGCTGTTCCTGAACTGTTTGAAAGTTTCTGTGAGGCCATTTTTGCTTGGGCTGAAGGAGGGTCTCTCTGTTGATCAGTGGCAGTGAATAACATTGAGCAGCTTCCCTGCCCCCCGTAGAGGTGGTTACTGACTTGAAACTGTAGTTTTATTGTCCGTTTTGGGTCTATTCCTTCTTCTTTCCAGCCCCTGCTATCAAGCACGCTTTAACGTGCTTTAGCGCGATTTAGCGCGGAGTTGCCACTAGAGCAGCATCGGGCAGCGCCGGTTAAACTCTTTCTGGCTCCAGAAAGTCTGTTCTTCAATTTTTCCCTTAGAACTGCTCTGTTAGGAACCTAAACAGTTTACACCTTCACTAAAAAGTGCAGCACTTGTTCCAAATAGCTTTTTCCTCTCAAAAAGCTCAGCACTTGTCTTATAAGCATATCTTTTGTCTTATAAGCATTCTCTTTGCAGGTCAAGCACTCCTATATTATACAAATCTCTCACTAGTAAACCCCCCCAGGAGTGCCCACTTCCCTGCTAAGCCCACTACTTTTCTGTCTCATACCAACTCATAATTCTTTCTAGCATGTCGAAGGGTCAGATGCTGGTGTCCTCTCCTGCCCAGTTGGTGAATCTGGGAATTCTGAGTCAATGTTACAATTGCCTCATGTACACGGACAACCCTCTCCTCCTCCCACATAACACTAACACTTGTGAGAGATGCAGCTATTTAGCCAGACTGGAGGCTGAGCTCTCTCAACTCAGGACTGGCAAGACCAGGCAGGAGGAGAAGGCAACTACACACACCACAATACCAGTCTCACATAACTCAACCACACCACTGAATCAAACACATAAACACACTAAGACATACTCGGAGGCTCTGAGTAAAAATTTACCTAAACAGCAGAGGCCTCCAAAGCAGACACCCAAGCAACTGCAAACTCAATACACCACACAAACAACACATAAACAACAAAATCAGTGTGCAAAGCAGTCACTGCCCTTAAGGCCAAATACAACACCAAACATATTTGTCATAGGTGACTCCATAGTCAGACACACTGACGTCCCGCTCACCAGACTGAGTAAGGAGAAGGTCACAGTAAGCTGCCTGTCGGGCGCTAGAATCCGCCACATAACACAAGCACTCAGGTCTCTCAACAGCAGGTACAAGTACGACTCAGTCATTGTCCACGCTGGTGTCAACGACCTGAGACGTACCTCCTTGGACTACATGAAAAGAGACATTGAGGAGCTCTCTGATTATGTAGCCCAGGCAGGTATGACCCTGACCTTGAGCAGTATCCTACCTTCACCTAGAATGATGCCACAATACAGTGATAAGATGATCAGCTTTAATAATTGGCTTAAATTCTGGTGTCATTCAAAGGGGATCCAATGTCTGTCTGCCTGGGATGACATGCTGGACAAGCCACGCTGCTTCGCAAGGGACGGCTTACACCTGTCAACCCTAGGCTTCCGGATATTGGCAAAGGCTCTTGCCACCCCCATAGTGCCTTTTTTAGGCAAGGCTCAAATTCTAAACCTACCACCCTAGAACACAAAAAGGAAAAAAACTAAGGGTAATGCTGCTCAATGCCAGAAGTCTCAATCTCAAGATGCACGCACTCGAGGCCCTTCTCAGTATGGAGAACATCGATGTCTGTGCTGTGACAGAAACCTGGTTCAAGGCTCCTGAGAGCACCCCAGCACTATCAGGTTTCACCTCATATCATGCGTTCCGGCCCCAAAATCCGGACAACACCAAGAAAGGAGCGCGGGTGTCCATATTCATAAAGGACACCCACACCTCAAGGTTGGTGGCAACGCACGATGCATTGGAGACCATCCAGGTGCAATTAACCATAGGCAAGACTGCTCTGCAATTTGTAGCATGTTACAGGCCACCCTCTCAAACTCCGGAACCTCACATGGCCTTCCTGAAAACATTGGAGGGGATAAATGTATCTCCAAACACCATCATACTAGGTGACTTCAACTACCCTAATATAGACTGGGAACACTACTCAAGCCCAAACACTCTAGCCCAAAGGTTCCTGGAGTTCATAAACTCAAATGCCATGGAACAACTAGTCACCATCCCCACAAGAGGAGAAAACAAACTTGATCTCATCATCACGAACATGGGATCACAATGTTCAACACCGGAAGTATACCCCTCACTGGTGAGATCAGATCATAAACTAATCTCGCTGGAGGCCCTCATCCCGCCCCCACCTGAAATAAAAAAGACCACAGTGAAAAACTTCTCAAAAGCCGACTTCACACTTCTAAAAACTAGTGTGGTCTCCTTTAAGGCCCCTGAGCCAGTGGTAAACATTACTCAAACCGCTGAATCACTTACAAATGCCTTCTACCAGCACCTACAGGACTGCATGGATCAGGCAATCCCAAACAAAACTAAGACTCTTTGTACTAAAGGCAAGCGTCCAGTCTGGTGGACCCCAGCCATAAACAAGCTCTACAACAAAAGGAGGAAGCTACTACAAGGTAGAGCAAAATCCTTGAAAGGTAAGACACCTTTGATCATTATAAGTAAAAACTAAGAGCTCTCATAAAATCATCCAAGGCAAATTTTGAGAGAAAAATCGCCAAGGACTCAAAAGACAATCATAAGGCCTTCTTTAGCTATGTTAGAAACCTAGGAGGAAACTCCCAGATATGCTCAGAATTAGTTCAAAATGATGTGAAGATTACTGAACCTACACACATTGCCAACATACTGGCTGACAGGTTCAGTGCAAACTTCTCCCCCCCCCAAAAGGAGAGATATCTATACCAGAGGATTGTAGCCCCCCAAACATCTCCAACGCCCAGGTGAGAACTGCTCTCTCCAAGGCAAAAAACACAGCATCCATGGGACTGGATGGTGTCCCCGGCTGTGTGCTCCACGAACTCAATGAGGATTTAAACCCGCAGTTAGGACAGCTGTTTAATCTTAGCCTCACCTCAGGATATGTACCCAAGGAGTGGCGCATGGCAACTGTGGTCCCACTTCACAAGGGCGGTGCCTCCACCAACCCTGGAAATTACCATCCCATTAGCTTGACAAGCCTTATCTGCAAAGCCAATGAGAGGATCATAAATAAAGACATAGGGAACTTGCAGACTTTGGATCCAACCCAGTTTGGCTTGGTCAAAGGCAGATCATGCCTTTTAAACTTGGTTGACTTTTTCGAGACAGTCACCAAGGCCATTGATGAGGGAAAGGCAGTCCATACAGCCTACCTTACCTGGCAAAGGCCTTCGACACAATACCCCACTCAGGTATCATCGAAAAACTCATCAGCTTGAATGTAAACCCATACATCACAAGATGGGTTGCAAACTGGCTAAGTGACAGAACCCACAGGGTCAGAGTTGCTGGAGCCATGTCAGACTCAAAGCCTGTCACAAGTGGTGTCCCACAGGGCTCAGTCCTGGGTCCACTCTTGTTCGGCATCTACTTTTCTGAAGTACAAGCAAACACAGGAGGGTTATGGCTGACAAAGTTTGCAGATGACTGCAAACTGGGCTCCATAGTCGAAAACACATCTGACACAGATATCCTTCAGAAGGGCCTCACAGAAATGGATAACTAGTGCCAGAGCCATGGCCTAAAGTTAAACGCCAAGAAATGCATAGTCATACCCTTCGGGAAAAACAAGGTTACCCCTAGCTACCATATAGGTGGCAATCCACTGAGCACAGAAGAAGTCATCAGGGATCTGGGGACCCAGGTTGACAGTAGCCTTTCGTTTGACACTCATGTTGCTAAAGTAGTTAGGAAAACCTTCTACATTGCCCACCTGATCATGAAGGGATTCACATCTAGATCAAGGGAGGTCATCGTCCCCCTGTACTCATCACTCATTAGACCTATGATTGAGTACAATGCCCCATTCGGAATGTATCTGACCCGACACCTGCAGCAGCTGGAAAGGCCCCAAAAGTTCCTCACCAAAAGGATAAAGGGTCTCAAAAATATGTCTTATGCTGCCCGACTGAAAGAACTCCAGCTCTATTCAGTCTCATACCGCTTGCTCAGAGGTGACCTGTGCCTGACATATAAGGCCATGTCAAACCCAGATTTGGTGAATATGCTTCACGTCAAAAAATCAAGATCCCTCAGAACCACAAGGGCGGGAGACTTAAACCTTGACACGGTTATTAATAGAACATGCTGGAGGGACAGATTCATCACCCAGAGACTCCCTATGCTGTGGAACAAAATCCCGGTACATGTGAGGCAGAGCACCTCGCTGGCCTTGTTCAAGAGGAATCTTGACCAATGGATGGGAGATCGCAGATATACCCCAGGGATTACTTCAGTGTCACTGCTTGACAGAGGCACAGCAAAATAATAGGCATAGTTTTATTCAAACTAAAGGGGTGGCGAAAGCCACATAACTATGGGCTAGGCTTATAAATGCCCTTGGGCAGATAGCCTAGTATGAACCTATGAACCTATACCCCCATATAATGTAACTTGGAAAATGCATAAGCTAATAACCTGGAGCTCTTTGTGATCAAAAAAATACTTTATGCTTATGCAGTTAAATGTTTAAATGGCATCCAATTATTTCCTTTTAAAGCTGCCATCTCTTTCAAAGATTTCTAAATATTGCTAATTCACTGGCATCTTTACGCTAAAAAATAGTCAAATATCGACCTGCACCTTGGTTAATATGCAACATCAAAGAGAAATTACTATTAGAGGTAACGTTTGGAAAGAGTGGAAGAAAGGCCATATAACAATAAAACTAGAACTATATAAAGTCCTTGGAGTAAAGAAGAATATGATGCAAAAATACAACAGCTACTCTTTAAACAAATTACAGTTACTCTCCAAGAGTAGTCCTTAATGTTTTGCTATTGAATTATTTGTTGTCATCTCGCTGAGCTGCAGTATCAGAGAATGACCATTTCAAAAGACAAGGACATTGGGTCCCAAAATGATGACCAGACTGAAATATAATTTGCTAAGGATGCAGAGCATGGAATGAGTGCTGCTATACGTTCTGTAGGGTACAGTTCTGTCAGATAGTGGAGTTGTCTCAAAACAGAGCAATAAAGTAAGAAAGTACCCAAACTTTCAATGATAAGCATCCTGAACAGTTCTGGAATTGCATTATATAACACCTGGTAAGCATGTTCATTCACTTCTTAAAGTGCATTGTGTATAGAAGCCAGATTGATATATAATTTAATAATAAATAATCATCAGATTCTTCATCTTGGAGTAATGCAGTCAGTCTTACATATGGTTCTTTCAACCTTCATACCATCTCAGCTAAACATATTTAAAAATGAATAAAAATAAATAAAACCTAACACCTTAGCACCAAATAATCTACACGAAGAATATCTGTCTGTTAACATCTGAAGCAGTATTCTTAAACAGATCTATAACTGAAAAATATGTACCTCAGTTTAATTAGCAAATTGCATACCAAAGCCATTTTATTGCCCCTCTGTAGGATGCTTGAAAAACGTATACATATATCTATTTTGTGTGTTCTGGTCATGTCACAGTTGTTCAAGTCTGGTGCAAATATATATTATCATTTAATCAGCAAATCAAATGAATGACTGAAAGAATGAATACGTGAATAACAGGTTTGTGAAAGGGAAAGTAAGTGAATGAATGAATAAACAAATACTGAGTTTAAAATAAAATGGGTATATCTCTCTTGGTACAATAAATTAAAAACATATACTTTTATATCCTGCTGTTTGAGATGCTTGTTTAGCTGTGTAGTAGCATACCAAAACAGGCTGATGGAGGAAAAGATCACTGTAGACCAGCAGTCTTGTTTGACAAGAGGACTTGGCTTAATATTTAGGCTAAAGTGTAATGCTCTGTGCAGCACTGGGGAAGATAGTTCTCTGACTTCATAAGCACACTTGGCTTTTTCTAATATTTATAATGGTGCTTTTTAAAATAACGCTGTATGTTGTGGCTTGTCTTATCCTAGTTATTACATTAACGCTTTTTTTCTCTCCTCAGGGCGACTTCAGGAAAGAGACAATGTTATTTATCCTTGCTATTTTGCTAAGCAGTGTGTTTATATACAACACACAAGTGTCTGTAGTACCAGAAGAACTGGAGAAACTCATGTATCCTTAAAGTATTGTGTTATGTTTTTAGGTGCGAGATAGGGGTAAGGCCAACAGTGTGTTGTAAGAGGCAACTGTGTCTGACTTGATGGAAGTTGCACACTAGTTGTCAGTAGCTGAGATATTTGATGGGAATGATGGAAACAACTTGAGAAGCTGTATTTTATTTATTTATTTATTAGTTAACCTGGTAAGTTGACTGTATTGCATTTTACAGTACTGTATACAAGTATATCATATCAGGTGTCAAAAATGCAAGTTTTGCATTTAAGAAATGGAGCCAAACAAGTCACATTTCGTGTAATACACAGACTAAGTTACTGCTATAACTTACTTTACACTGTTGTGAGTTTTGTAACTGCTTGTTTGAGTATAATAGTTGGGTGGCAAATGCAAAAAGCCATGGAGAAGCACTGGGATAATGTGAGAAAACAGCACTGTGATGGGTACGGCACTAGTATGTGGGTGAACAACACTGGTGTGTTTGTCGGCAGCAGTGTGATGAACATGGCACTAGTATGTGGGTGAATAGCACTTTTGTGTTGGTCAGCAGCACTGTGGTGGACATGACACTGGTATGTTAGTAAGCAGCACTGTGATTGGCACCACACTTATATGGGGGTGAACAGCACAGTGATGGGCACCAAACTGTTATGGAGTGTGAGCAGCACTGTGATGGGGGCACCACAGTGATAGGGGGGATGAGCAGCACTGTGATGGTCTCCACAGTGATGGGATGAGCAGTGCTGTGATGGGCACCACAGTGATAAGGGGGACTTCCCTCCTCTCGACCAATAATCTAGGAGCCTCAGTCCTTACCACTGACACCTGTGAGGGATGTTCACTTGGACCAAAAATAAATACACACAGTCTTTCCAGATGCAGCTGTCTGCTCTCCAAGCACAATTTCCCTTAAGAGTACACAGGGATTACGCTTCCATCCTGGGGCTGGGTTTCCCTCTTTCAAACCAGGCCCCAAATAAGGCTCCTCATTGACCACAGCTGTAGAGTTGAGTCCACAGCCGAGTGTTTAAAGCCAAGTCCTCCACCGGCCTCTCTGTGAAACCAGTGCTCTATATCCCTGCTCCAAGTAGCTGGCACACACACTGTTTGAGATTTGATTTTCCCCCACACACACATATATCTGGGAAAGGCTGGCACAGATCTACCAGCCATGCCCCCTCTGCCCAGACTATAAGGTAGATACTGCCACCAGAACACTCCAAAGACAGCTGGGCTAAGTCTCTTAACAGGGTATCCAATTATACTTAGTAAAATTAATATTGATACAAATGGCAGTGTTTGACCAGTGCAGCAAGACTTTCAGGAGCAGACACAGTGTCACCAAATAAATATAAGTACTTTCAAAGATTAAACTATTCTCTAAAAGACCAGCCACAATGAAAAGTTTAAATATATTTAGTAATAAATAATAAAAGTAATAAATAATAAAATAACATGAAAATACTAAATATCTTTTTACAATAAACACCAGAGTTTCATTCACAGGAAATATTAAAAATAACACCGATGGAAAGGTTCACACAGATACAAAAAAAAAAAAAACAATACTTAACTAATCTCACTGTATTTTCCTGACTGATTAAAGAATTACTATTCACTGATTACTTACTAAACCAAGGCAAGATGCTGTGGGTGAGGGGTCCTTCTTTTTCAGGTTTCACAAACAGACTGCCCTGAGATTTCTGTCTCATTTAGTATTAAAACATCATTTTGGTACTGGATTACAGAATGTCATCACATACATCTGGTCACCTGACTTCTAGTTCCCATAATACCCCCTTTACTAGAAACAGAGCCAGAATCTTGCACATATGTGTTACCTTACTTACACACACACACACACACACACACACACACACACACACACACACACACACACACACACGGCTTTGCTGAGATGTGTTGTAGCATCTGGAAGCTATAAAACCATTTCAAAGATTTCCACCCTTCCAGGGTAGCAATTAGTTCACCCCTAAGGACAACACAGTAGGGTTTCTAGTCCTGGATTTCACAGTCATTTTGTCTCTGCCTGCAATCAGAGCTGTAAAATACAATTTTTATGGCTTAAACAAGGTAATTTAATTTCAAACTATTTTTCAAAGTTAGCTGGACTGAGATTAATCTCTTCTCCTCCAGTATCTTCTGTTACAATATATTAATTTCAACAGTTACAGTAAAGTCTGACATGCAGGTGTATTTCTTTTCTGTCCAGCAGGACCCACTGTTGGTACAGTTTTAACACAAGCAGCTTTACAAGTACATTTTCAACACAAGCACCTGTACAAATCAGTTTGATATACAAATGACATTTAATTCTTTACAAAACTGCAGCTAGTTATGCTGGCATATGTTACACATCCACTGCCCTACTTCTCCTGGCATAGCTGGCAATACCTCACATCATCACATCAGTCATCACAGTGATATGGGGGTGAACAGCACTGTGATGGGCATAACGGTGATCTGGGGATGAGCAGCAATGTGATGGGCACCACAGTGATATGGGGGTGAGCAACACTGTGGTTGCCACAATGATATGGGGATGAACAGCACTGCGATGGGCACCACAGTTGTATGAAGGTGAGTGGTACAGTGTTGAGCACAGTAGTTTTAAGTCAGGTGACTGGAAAGCACTGTGATTTCCATGGCACTGGTATGTGGGAGAGAACCAGTATGTAAGCATCACTGTGATGGACATAACACTGGTATATGTGTGGGTGTGTAGCACTGGTATTTTGGTGAAAAGCACTGTGATGGGCACCACACTTATATGGGGGTGAGCAGCACTGTGATGGACACACAACTGGTTTGATGTTAAAGCAATCAGATGATGTATGCAGAAGTGTGATCAGTGCAACTACTGTGAGACTGTCATAAAATAAAGTTTGAGTGGACATGTAATAGGCTCACTAAGAAGAGCTCACGAATGATGTACTTTGCGTGTGGTAATCAGATGGTAAATTCCAACACATGTGAGAGATGCAACCATATAGCCAAACTGGAGGCTAAGCTCTCTCAACTCAGTACTGGCGTAACCAGTCAGGAGGAGAAGGAAACCACACTCACTACAATTCCAGTCTCACATAGACCTACCACGACAGCAAACCAAACACATAAACACACAAAAACATACTTGGAGGCTCTAAATAAAAATCTGCCTAAGCAGCAGAGACCTCCAAAGCAGACACCCAAGCAACCGGTACCCCAAAACAAAACACGTGCAACACATAGCTCACAAAGCCAGTGTGCGAAGCAGTCACAGCCCTTAAGGCTAAACAACACACCTGATACACTTGTAATAGGTGACTCTATCATCAGGCACACTGATGTCCCACTCACCAGGCTGAACAAGGAGAAGGTCACGGTGAGCTGCCTGTCGGGCGCTAGGATCCGCCACATAACACAAGCACTCAGGTCACTCCAAGGCAAGTACAAATATGACTCCGTCATTGTCCATGCTGGTGTGAATGACCTGAGACGTACCTCCCTGGACTACATGAAAAGAGACATAGAGGAGCTCTCTGAGCATGTAGCCCAGGCCGGTATGACCCTGACCTTGAGTAGCATCTTACCGTCACCAAGAATGATGCCACAGTATGAAGACAAGATGATCAATTTCAACAATTGGCTTAAGTATTGGTGTCATTCAAAGGGGATCCAGTGCCTGTCAGCCTGGGATGACATGCTCGACAAGCCACGATGCTTCGCTAGGGACGGCTTGCACCTGTCACCCCTGGGCTTTCGGATATTGGCAAAGGCTCTTGCTACCCCCATAGTGCCTTTTTTACGCAAGGCTCAAAAGACAAACCCACCTCCATAGGTATCACAAGGGATAAGAAACTAAGAGTAATGCTACTCAACGCCAGAAGTCTAAACCTCAAGATGCATGCACTCGAAACTCTCCTTAGCATGGAGAACATCGATATCTGTGCAGTATCAGAAACCTGGTTCAAGGCTCTCGAGAGCACCCCAGCACTACCAGATTATACCTCATACCATGCTTTTCGGCCCCAAAACTTGGACCGAACCACAAAAGGAGGGGGAGTATCAATATTCGTTAAAGATACCCACACCTCCAGGTTGGTGGCACAGCACGAAGCATCAGAGACTATCCATGTGCAACTAACAGTGGGTAAAACTGCCTTCCAGTTTATAGCCTGCTACAGACCACCCTCACAAACCCAGGAACCCCACTCGGCCTTCCTGAGAACACTGGAAAATATGAAGGTCTCTCCAAACACCATTATATTGGGTGACTTCAACTACCCAACCATAGACTGGGAGCATTACTCTAGCTCCAACACCCTAGCCCAAAGGTTCCAAGAATTTATAAACTCAAATGCTATGGAACAACTTGTTACCACTCCCACAAGAGGGGAAAACATACTGGACCTGATCATCACCAACATGGGGACTTTATGCTCCAGACCAGAAGTGTATCCCTCACTGGTAAGATCAGACCATAAACTAATCTCACTGGATATTCACATCCCGACCCCACCCCATGCCCAGAAAACCACAGTGAAAAACTTCTCTAAAGCAAATTTCACACTCCTCAAAACCAAGGTGGAATCCTTTAAAGCCCCCTGGCCTGTGGATAATACTGCCCAGACCGCAAAATCCTTTATAAAACGCATTCTATGAACACCTTCAGGAATGCATGGATCATGCAATCCCAAATAAAACCAAGACCCAATCCTCCAAAGGCAGATGTCCTGTCTGGTGGACCCCAGCCATAAACAAACTATACAATAGAAGGAGGAAGCTACTACATAATAGAGCAAAATCCCAAAAAGGGAAGGCATCTCTGATCAGTATTAGCAAAAAACTACGGGCACTCATAAAATCATCTAAGGCCAGCTTCGAGAGAAAAATTGCACAGGACACTAAGGATAATCACAAAGATTTCTTTAGTTATGTTAGGAACCTGGGTGGGAATTCCCAGATATGCTCAGAATTAGTCCAAAATGACAAAAAATACACCGAACCCACAGACATTGCCAACATCCTAGCTGACAGGTTCAGTGCAAACTTCTCCCCCCCTCCCCACCAAAAGGGCTAATATCTATCCCAGCAGAGTGCTGCCCCCCTGACATCTCAGAAGCTCAGGTAAGAGCTGCCCTCTCCAAAGCAAGAAACACAGCATCAGTGGGACCAGACGGTGTCCCGGGCTGCATCCTACATGAACTCCAAGAAGAGCTAAACCCAAACATAAAACTACTGTTCAATCTCAGCCTTACTACAGGATATGTACCCAAAGAGTGGTGTACAACAACAGTGGTCCCTCTCCACAAAGGTGGTGCCTCAACAGATCCTGGAAACTATCTCTCCATAAGTCTCACTAGCTTGGTCTGCAAAGCTATGGAAAGGATCATCATGGACCTTATAAATAAAGATATTGGGGACCTGCAGACACTGGATCCTACCCAGTTCGGCTTTGTTAAGGGCAGATCCTGCCTCTTGAACCTGGTCGATTTCTTTGAAACAGTCACCAAGGCCATTGACAAGGGGAAGGTGGTCCACACAGCCTACCTGGACCTCACAAAAGCCTTTGATACAATACCCCACTCGGGCATTATAGATAAGCTCACCAGCTTAAATATAAACCCCTATGTCACTAGATGGGTTGTAAACTGGCTCAAGGACAGAACCCACATGGTTAGAATAGCTGGAGCCATGTCACACTCCAAACCAGTTACAAGTGGCGTCCCACAAGGCTCAGTCCTGGGACCTCTCTTGTTCGGTATATATTTCTCGGAGGTACAGGCCAACATGGAAGGACTGTGGCTGACCAAGTTCGCAGATGACTGCAAACTGGGTGCCATAATAGACTCTCCAGCCGACACAAGCATCCTCCAAAAGGGCCTCATAGAAACAGACAACTGGTGCCAGAGTCATGGCCTCAAGCTAAACGCCAAAAAGTGTATAGTCATCCCCTTTGGCAAAAACAAAGTGCCCACAAATTACCACATAGGTGGTAATCCATTAAGTACAGAAGAAGTAATTAGGGACCTGGGGACCCAAGTTGATAGCAATCTCTCATTTGACAACCACGTGGCCAAAGTGGTTAGAAAAACATTTTATATAGCCCACCTAATCATGAAGGGATTCACATCTAGATCAGGGGAGGTCATCGTGCCTCTTTACTCATCCCTCATCAGGCCCATAATTGAGTACAATGCCCCTTTTGGGATGTACCTTACCAGACACCTGCAGCAACTAGAAAGACCCCAAAAGTACCTCACCAAGAGGATCAAGGGGCTCAAACAGATGCCGTATGCTGCCTGGTTAAAGAAACTCCAACTCTACTCAGTGGCATACCGCCTGCTCAGAGGCAATCTGTGCCTGACGTATAAAGCCATGTCCAACCCAGAGTTAATGGACATGCTGCACCTCAGAAAATCCAAATCCCATCGAGCTACGCACTCGAGGGACTTGAACCTCAGCACTGAAATAAATAGGATTTGCTGGAGGGACAGATTCATAACCCAGAGGCACCCTTCACTCTGGAATAAAATCCCAGTCCAGGTTAGGCAGAGTCCCACATTGACTCTCTTCAAGAGGAATCTTGATGAGTGGATGGGAGATCGTAGGTTTACCCCAGGTATCACTTCTGTGTCACTGTTAGACAGAGGCACAGTATACTAACCTTGAAAAAGGGCATAGCAAAATTAATTTAATATGGGAGCCATACACACTCTATGGCTAGGCTTATAAATGCCCTAGGGCAGATAGCCTAGTATGAACCTATGAAATGGAAAGGAGACTGTTTCTCATAGCACACTGACTTCCTTTATGCCTTTCCCTCCTTTCTCAGTCGTTCAACTTTTCATCTTAATATTCAGGGATTGAAAATCAAAACTTATTCTTGTGAACTTTTGATGCGTAAAAATGACTTGTTTTTTAGGTGCACTTGGCTCCAATCATACAGGAAAGCCTCCCGAGTCCTACCTAGGGATGTTTTCCATTACTGGGGGGGGGGGGGGGGGTGTACAACTCACTCTACTTTGTGGACTAACTCTTTATTCTGATGCCCTTTACTGTGTCAGACTTGCTAGCTGAGCTATCAGAGATGATTGAAACTTTGGAAAACATTCCACGTGACAGGTCTACTTGGTTAGATTTTGGTTAGCTTGAAAGTGATGTAATTTTACACTCAGTATGCACCTCTTCGTGTTGTATATATTTGACAAGGTGTGCTTTATTCTTCTTCTCTACACTGCATCGCATTCTGCTGTCCTTTCTGTGCCTTTTCCCCTGTCTGCATTATTAACATTGTATATAGTTGTATACTGTATAGCATTTTACATCATTTTGTAAATGTAATGTAAAAGGTCAGACTTTCCTGTTTTCTTTTACGCATTGCTTCTTTAGCAGTGCAGCTGAAATTGGTTCATTGGGATCAGTGCTCTACCCCGATTGCCAAATTGAATAAAAAGTGAATGAATAAATTAATAAGTCATTTCTGATCTACTTCAGGAAGTAGTGTGATGATCTTAGTGTTGTTTCCACGATCATTGTGCACATATTACCTGGTTCTGCACATCATTGCCTTATGGAAGGTAGAACTATGGCCCACCATTGGCTAATCAAGCAGTTTCTTAAGGGAATGTGGGGGTGGGGGGGTGATATATGGTCCTGCACATATTACATATGTGCCAGTCAGAGAAGTTGCTGCCTAAAAATGATGCACTATGTTATGTAGATGCATCAGCTGGTAATCCCCTTTGTTCTAGGGAGGAAGAGGCTTTGTAGTTGCTTACTAGATACTTTCCATGTAGGTTGTCAGCTGCATTATTTTATCAGTCAGCTAAGCAGCATTTGGCAAATTTGGTAGTAGCTCCCTCCACCAGTGGAGTGGCTCTCTCTAGTGAATTATGTTAAGAATACATGTGTTGCATGCATCTGTGCTGATGTTGGGTAGTCACACATTGTGTTATTGTCCTGGCTATGACTTGGGAAGTCATGTTACCCTTGTGACTCTTCTGCAGGACTCTGCTACCTGAGCTTTGGCCTGAAACAAGAGCATTTCTCTTAACTTCTTCCACCCTGTTGCTGCTTCTTCATCCCAACCTCCATGCATTTAGACATCCATCCTTGTTGGGTTAGCAATGTGCATGGTGGTCCTTCTGTCAGCTGTTGGGGCTCCCTGTTAGTTGGGCAGCTATATATTCTTATATCACTTGTTTAATAGTGCAGTTTCAAATCTGCATTTTATTTCTTGATTTTGAAGTATCTGTGATGGGGGGAGGGGAGTGAACTTGAGGGAAGCTTTGAGGGCAAACGTAGTTATATAGCACACATTATGATATGGTGTGTGTGTCAGCAAAATATGTGGCTATCACCTAACTTCAGATTTTCCTGAAATTGTACTACTTTCTGATTGGTGCAATGATGTAGTGAAAACATAACTGTTATTTCAGAGGACAGTTCTGAATTAGTTTGGTAAAAAGAACCAGAGTCTAGTTAATATATCTTTATTTAAAGAAGCATATGTCAGTGAAGATCAGTGGGTTTGCCTGAAATTACCTTGCATTCAAAATTCTAGAGTTGCTTATAGTTTTCCTTTATTAAGTTCAAACAGCTATATTAGAGAGCTTCCATGTCGTGTTCGAGCAGACCCTGATGAGGAGCTGAATATGTCATTGTTATGCAGTCTTTTCCCACAGTTTATCTGGTGTTCTCGGGACACCATTCTAGACCTGAAAATGGGAGAAGAGCTGCTGTCACCACAGAATTACCTTGAAGAAATTCTGCAAACAAAGAAAGGTAAGAGTCAGGTGTTGGATGCAGTAAGAATTCCTTCCTGACTTTTTATTACTCAAATTAAAAATGTAAATGGTGCACCCAGACTCAACATTTACAGTGTTTAATTCTGTTTTTCATGGAGCCATAACAGTCGAATAGAATTATTATGTCAAAAGTGGTATTGATGGCAAATGAATTTACAGTTTTTGGAAATAATTTTTGTTAAAATCAAAAACAACTATTAAAGTATTGAGAGCAGCGGGTAAAGTCCAACAGCACAAACCACCACGGAGTCAAAATATAGAATAAAATAAAATTTACCAATACCAAACTTTACATATAAAAACACATTTAGCGCTTTCGTCAATAATTAGACTTCTTCAGAATAACATATTACTGCCTGCTAGCAACTTCAATACACTGGCCATAATTAGGTAATTACATAATTTCCTTGCTGAACACCATGTTACAGGAAATGCTTTACATACAATAAGTACACACTGAAATTTTACATAATTAAATAGATGTGCCTTTACATTCCAAATATAAATGATCACAAACAAATACATATATTAACTTATTCCTATAAAGATGGGTTAAATATTAAATAACTGTTTTAGTTTTAAATAGGGTAGTATAGACATCTTCTCATTAAGTCCGGGGGGGGGGGGGTGTGTGCATTTAGTCTTATCTGCCATTTTTTTTGATGAGTGTGAAAAACTGAGTAATATGTTACAAAAAAGGGGGTATGCTGAACCTTTTACTACAGATATTATCCAAGAGGTAAAAGTAAAAAAGGGTTAATGGGCATTTTAGAGCACTATTAGGTAATATGGTTGAAAATCAACAAGATGGGGTTAGTAACAACAAATGTACAACTATTAATTTCTCACGTGGATTAATACTTAATTATTGTAGTGACTTTGAGGACATAAAACACGTGGTAAATAAATATTGGAAAATCTTTGAAAATGATACAGGTATCTTAGAAAAAATTGGTACAAAACCCACTATAATATATAAGAAAAGTATTTCATTTAAAGGACTCCTGGAAAAAAGAAAGACCACCACACAGGGAGGGGGTACATATAAATGTGGTAGATGCCCCCAGTGTCCCTATATGATGAACATTGATGGATTTAAGTTGAGAAATTATGGATATATCATGAATAGAAAGAAAATGTATTGTTATACAAAAGGGGTGGTCTACATTGCGGTATGCAAAGATTGTCAAGGGTATTATATAGGGAAAACATAAAACGCCTTCAGGCATAGAGTATATCAACATTTATATGATATCAAACAAAGAAATAATAATACCTTGTACAAGCACATTAATAGTAATAGTAGGCACAGCTTTTGCTTTTTTATTTTTGAACAAGTGGATTGGGGGGGGGGGGGCTGTGGAGGAACATTTAGAATTCCTTGAGCTAAAATGGCAGATAAGGCTAAATACACCCCCCCCCCCGGACTTAATGAGAAGATGTCTATACTGCCCTATTTAAAACTAAAACAGTTATTTAATATTTAACCCATCATTATAGGAATAGGTTAATATATGTATTTGTTTGTGATCATTTATATTTGGAATGTAAAGGCACATCTATTTAATAATGTAAAATTTCAGTGTGTACTTATTGTATGTAAAGCATTTCCTGTAACATGGTGTTCAGCAAGGAAATGATGTAATTACCTAATTATGGCCAGTGTATTGAAGTTGCTAGCAGGCAGTAATATGTTATTCTGAAGAAGTCTAATTATTGATGAAACCGCTAAATGTGTTTTTATATGTAAAGTTTGGTATTAGTAAATTTTATTTTATTCTATATTTTGACTCCGTGGTGGTTCGTGCTGTTGGACTTTACCCGCTGCTCTCAATATTGAAATAATTTTTGTTGTGAAAGGCAGGCCTCCCACATCTTCCATGCAAGGAAGCTACATTCCATGAGCCTTGGAACTTAATATAATCAGTTCCTTGGTCAGTGAACCTTAGAGAAAAGGTAAAACCCAAAAGCAATGACCTCACTGAAGGTAACAGCATAAGCAGTTTTCACCCAGCTGCATATTTTTAAAGAACTGTTTGCCGTAGTTTTGACTAGGTAACTGTTTTAAAAATGTGTATGTATGCATGTACACACACACGCACACAATTGTATTTTGTGTGTTTGTGTGCTTGCACAAGTCTACTTCGGTAGATCGAACTTTTACAAGTACGAACCACATTTGGCCGAGACCATATGTTCAAACTTGTAAAAGTTCCAAATCCGAAGTAAAACAGCAAAAAACAAAAAAAACACAAATCATCTATAGCAGGGGGGCTATGCCCCCCTGCACCCCCCACACCCCCCTTACTTAAATCGGACTTTTGTAAGTTAGAACATATGGTCTTGGCCATATGTGGATCAAACTTATAAATGTATGATTGACTGAAGGGGATCCAATTGCACATATGTATATGCATATCTGTGTACGAAAGAGAGGAAAAGTTTTTGTATTATATAGTAAAGTGTTTGTTCAAAAAATGGTGCACAAAAAAAAATAATAAAAGATCAGAAGTAAGGCACATGTCATGGTCAGTTGTTGAGTTTTGAACACTGTCTGCCTGATTCCTAATTCAAAGTAATCAAACTGCTTCAGAGCAATAATAAGCCTTCTTTAAATAACTTTCTGTATTTTATGTTCCTTCATAAATTCTTCATTCCTCAGTGCCTTCCTTTTAATTTCTTATTATAATCAAGATTTAATGTGATGTTCCTCCCAATGGAAAGTCTGTGTCATATCATCCTGAGTTCATTCGTTCCATAAAAGCTTGGCTTTTGGACAGCTCATGTTGCAAATGCAAGCGTGACAAAAGCATTCCCTAGCAAGTTTTGCTTTAGGTAAAATACAGCCATTTGTTAATGGTTGCTTAGGACTTTTGTTAATTGATTATATACTTTCTTCAGTTTCTCAGCACTTCTTCTCAAGATCTTCTTTAGTTTCATTCCTCTCCTTTCTGTTTCTTGTTTCATATTTTTGACTGCACTTTTGAATATGTCCATGCACTTAATACTATTACATTATTGCTAAAGCTGTTTTACTTTTAGAATGCTACATTTTGCATGTTGTACTGTACTCTTGGATATTTTCTTACCCCTTAATGTTGTCTTATTACAATTAATTTACTTTTTAGAATTGTTTTTTACTGAATTGTGCATTTCTTTTCTGAAAACTGTGTAATTACCAGAGCTTCCCCTAGGCCTTTGTTCATAATCGTTTCTGCCAGTTTGAACACCCAAGTTACCAGAACATAAATTATATTAATTATGTAATTATTTTATAAAACCTTGGCTACTTAATATCTGAAAACTGAAATTTATGTCTTCTGAAGTTAGGCCACAAAAAGTACAAAGTTTGCTTTACTTAGTCTTTCAACTTATGGGTTATTACATTTATTTATTTATTTAACATTTATTTTACCAGGATAAGTCCAACTGGATGTCATGTGTCCTTTTTCAGTGGAGTCCTGGGGAGAAAAGCTCCAAAGAAATAACAGCGTACATACATGCTTTAGATAACAATAAAACTGGCATACAAGATAAGAGAAACAGTGAAGTACAAAAAGCAATCATGTAGAACAATAAGGTACTCAGGAGTACCATTATTTACAATATATACAAAAAGTACATTTCAGGTGAGAGTATAGTGTATGCATTAAAGGCTTCAGCGGGTCACTTACATATGGAAAAGTGGGTCTTCAAGGGGGGGTCTTTGCAGTTGCAGAGAGGGTTAGTATTGAGGTGTAATTTAAGAAGGCCTTTAAAGGTGTCTGTGTGACTTTGTAGCCTGAGTTCAGGTGGGAGGGTGTTCCATGCTTTGGCAACATTGTGGGAGAATAAGGCCTCCCCAGAACTGTTGTTGCATGAATTAACTTCAGTCAGGTTTTTGATACATGAACGTAGCTCCCTTTTAGGGTTGTGAAAGTTTAGCATGTCAGCAAGGGCAGGGCACTTCCCCAGATGGAAGAGAATGTGATGGGCTATGATCAGTTGGTGGTAGTGTAGGAGGTTTGGAAATTCTAACCTGTGCAGTTTAGTTAGGGATAGGCAATGGTGGGAATGTGATCTATTATTGGCAGCGAACCTAGCTATTTTATTGTAGCATGTAGAGAGTTTGTTCAGGTTGGTTCTGTTAATATTGATGAGAACTGGAGAGGTGTAAAGTAGTGCTGATAAGAGATGAGTTCTGGCTACTTTTGTTCTACTCTCAGGGGTTAGGAATAGTTTGCAACAATATAGGCAACCTAGTTTTTTAGGGACTTTAGTTTGGGATGTGTGCTTGTTGTATTTAAGTTGGTGATCAGTAGTGACACCTAAGAGATTAGCCTCAGTTACTGGAGTGATGAGGGTGCCATTGGTAGACATGATGGTAAAGGTGGCGTTGCAGTGTTTGGTTGGGTGGAATAGTATTAGCTGTGTTTTCTAGGGGTTTAGTATTAGTTGGTAATTGTTTAGCCAGTTCTCTACCTCAGTGAAGGATTCTTGGGCTTTACTTTGAAGTAATTGGATGTTTGTTGCTGAGCAGATTAGGGTAGTGTCATCCGCATACTGGACAATGTTGGCTTTAGTGGTAGCTAGGTGGAGATTATTTGTAAATATGTTGAAGAGAAGGGGGCCAAGGATTGAACCTTGTGGGACACCACATGTGACAGGGAGTGGGGGGGATAGGGAGTTGCCCCATTTGACAGATTGTGACCGGTTGTTTAGGTAACTGTTAAACCATTGTAGAGTGGGGTCATCAAGGTTGAGTTCTGCTAGACAGGTGAGGAGTTTGTTATGGGAACCTGTATCAAATGCCTTGAATAGCTCTAAGAAGGTGGCAGAGACCAGCTTTCCTTGGATCCTGTGCGAGTTTATGGTATTGGAAAAGTTAATTAGGGCAGTGTTGGTGCTATGGGAAGGTCTGAATCCATGTTGGGTTTTAGTTAGAAGGTTGTTGGTTAGCAGGTGGGTAAGGAGTTGGTGGTGGATACATTTTTCTAGAATTTTTAAGAGAGGTGATAGGATTGCAATGGGATGGTAGTTGGAGAGGTCAGTAGATGGGCCTCCCTTGTGGAGGGGGATGATATATGAGGTTTTTCATAATGAAGGAATAGTATGCAGGGCGATAGATCTGTTAATAAGTAGGGAGACAGGGTAGGCGATGACCTTGGATGCAATTTGTAGATATTTAGCTGGAAGACTGTCAGCAGCTAGGGTGGTAGGTTTGAGTTTAGCTAAGAGATTGTTAATGGTAGATGTTGGTACTGCGGTGAGTGTGAAGGGGATGGAGTTAGTCTGGTAGTTTAAGGGTTGAGGTTGGGCTGTGGGTGATATTGCACTTACAGGTTCAATATTGAAGAGGTAAAGTAGTTATTGAAACTAGAGGCTATATGTGAATCAATACCTTTGATATCTGGAGGTGGTGTGGTGACTTTTCCACGCTGGAGGATGTTGTTCACTGCAGCCCAGAATTTCTGTGGGTTGTTATGTTTCCTTTGTAGGGAAATATAGTGGTTTATCTTGTCCAACCTGACCTGTTTTTTTGCTTTATTTCTGAGCTCAACAAAGCTTTGTCTAGTTTCGGGAGTTTTGTATTTTTGCCAAGTTAACCAAGCTTTGTCTCTAGTCTTGAGTAAGATTTTAGTGGCTTTGTTTAACCAGGGAGCAGGGTTACTTCACAATCTTATTGTTTTCAGTGGGGCTAGTGGGTTTAAAATCCCTAGGAATTTGGCATTAAAGTATTCTACTGCAATATCCAGGGGGAGGGTTTTTATAGGAGCCCAGTCACAGGATTTTAGGGCTTCAGAGAATTGTACTGGGGAGAAGTTTTTGTAGAAGCTGATTTGTAAGACAGCGGGAGTGTTGGTAGATTTTAGTTTGTGCCGAAGGAGAAATGTTGGGTTATCAAGGTGGGGTGAATGTACATGGTAGGGAACCATGTGGCGCTCCTGTTTTGGCCTGTGTGAATTGGTTAACCATAAGTCAGATGCAAAAGCAATGGTATGTAACAGTGCAGCAGACGTGGTACTCTGTGCTTTCACAATGCATAATTCTGTGGGGAATTAATAGACTGTAGGTGTCAGAGATGAGTTTGCAACAAACATTGTGCTTGTTCCTGAATTTACACTTTTATATAAATGGGGAAATGTTTGTTACAGGGTCACATGGAAACATAGCATAACCTTGATTAAGGAAATTATCTTGAAATCTGGTCTAGTTTGCCACTATACTTTTTGAAGATATCCTGCCTTAGTCCTAACTCTTGCTAAAGTGGGTACCTATTCCTCAACTGATGACTATTTCCAGCCTTTGCCCCCTCACTGAAATTCTCAGAAAAATCATCTGTAACCAAATTCTTTGCTGCCTGTCAAAATATGACATTCTTAACAACAAGCAGCATGGATTTACACCCAACTTCAGTACTGTCACAGATATCTATCTACCCAGTCGCTGTCCAGCTATTTTCTAATATGGGACCAGGCATATGTACTGCTGCCATGTTCCTTGACCTTTGATTTCGTTTATCACACTCTTTCACTTCACAGGCAGGCCACTTATTTGTTGTTATCTGATTGCTTCAAAGTGACTTCTTCAATAGAACCTTCATCCTTTTAGCGGCTGATATCCACATCTCAGGGACAACCTTTAAAGATGTACCTTAGGGATCTGTTCTTAGTCTGTTCCTCTCTTCTCTCTTCATAAATGATCTCCCTTGGGACCTCTGTCACACTAATTGCATTTTAGATACAGTCAATATTCCCCTCACCAGAGCCAATTGCAATCCATCCCTTCCCAAACACAAACGTCAGTGACGTCACTACTGCCTGGCTGGAATACAATACATTTACTGTCATCAGCAATGTCATTTAATTTGGTACACCAAAAAAATTAGTCTATGCAAAGAGTTGCTGTTATATGCATCAAAGAACAAAAGCACATAGGCGTTTTACTTCATTAAAACCCCACCTTTCAAAACATCCAGAGAATCTAACCTGTGTGAATTTTCAAACATCTTTTGATGTTTGACAATGATTTGATGTTTGTAACTATTGATATTTGTAATCTATTTTATTGATACCACTTTGTATTTGTCTGCAGTAGTTTAGTGATGCATTTTTTGAGGGGACAGATTTGTCCCAGTGGGAAATTAATGTTTTAGTTGAATAACCTTGTTTTTTTTTTTTTAACAGGAATATTCTAGGCAGGGCACAGGTATGTCTATGGGGGCAGCTGCCGCTCCTATTTTTTGCCAACATCATCTTTTGGTGGTGGGAGAAGTTTATTTTATGGGTCTATGAAAGTTGTAACTGTGGAACAGCTTAATGAATTTATGGACTGTATTAACGGTGCCACATCCTTTCTATTTTTTCTGCTTTCTGAAGCAAAAAAAAAAAGAATGTTTAAAAAGATCAAATGATTAGGGTGTCTAGTTTATGTCTGATAATGCATGTTTCCACATTGAATTAGGACACGTGGTGCGCATGTTTCTGGACAAGGCATGCCCATTTAGTTTAGTGGAAACTTATAAATAAGAGGTAATAGAGGGGAGAGTTACAAGATTTTGACTGATCCTGAATTTAGGTTCTACTGCTGATAATTTGGAGGCTAATATTAATATGATACTTGGCAACTGTTATATAGCTATGGTATGTGATTTTGATATCTGCTCCTCTGGCATCTGGGTAATTTTAGAGAAAAAGTGGTTAATGAAAATTGTACTGATGAATTTACACTACATGTTGGGGGATAAACCTTCGATGGTATATAGGAACAAGAACAACTTAAAAATTCACAGAGGGGCTTTAAAACTAATCACAATATTGGTATGTTCAAATGTGGCTGCTGCCGCCAATGTAGGTTCATTTGGGAGGGGGATCACTACCCTAAAGCACTCACCCCGAATGGTAGATTTAATTGTAACATGAAAGGGTGGTATATGTGGCAAATTGTTAGGCTTGTCCAGTATTTTACACAGGGAAAACTAAAGGTCCCCTCAAGACAATTTATGAACATCTTTATGCAATTTCAAAACAGGATTTCAAGAGCACACTATATAAGCAGTCTATAGATTTTACTAATTTTTAAAAATTTTCTTTATTTTTGAGAAAGTTTTTGAACTTGAGAGAGGGGGAAATTGGGTAGCACTGTTAGAATCATGCAAGCTATGTTGGCAGTTGGCTTTAGATGCAGCCAATGCCCTTTGGTCTTAATGATTTAACATCAGTTTCCAGTTTGTTGATGTAAAAAAATGGCAAAGAGTAATGTTGATTTTACTGATGATTTTTAAGTGCTCATTATTGTTTAAACTGCCTTTTAGTATGTTGTATATTTGTTTAGTCACTAAATGGCAGTATTTGCTGTTGTGTATAAGGGTTTTGAATGGGGAAGTGTATTGTCTGATGAAGTTCGGTGTTTGTTCTGAATGAAAACACTTACAATTTATTAAATTGCTTGTTGTGACTTGGCCATTGAGCAGCATTTGTTTTTGTGCTGTTTTTCGTATGAAGTGTGGGTTCTTGTTTATTTTGCATACAGTGGATATAAAAAGTGTACACACCCCTGGTAAAATGCCTAAAATGGTAGGTTTTTGTGATATAAAAAATGAGACCACAGTAAATCATTTCAAAACTTTTCCCACCTTGAATGTGACCTATAACCTGGACAATTCAATTGAAAAACAAACAAATGTGTTAGGGGAAAAAAATATAAAAAAATAAAAAAAGTACCATAAGCTGGTTGCATAAGTGTGCACACCCTTGAACTGATACTTTGTTGAAGCACCTTTTGATTCAATTACAGCATTCGAGTCTTCTTGGGTACACATCTGCCATCAGTTAAAGAGACTCTGATTGACTCCAAATAAAGTTCAGGTGTCCTAGTAGGATTTTCCTGACATTTACTCAGCTGCCTGCTACAGCAAAATCCATGGTTCGCAGAAAGCTTACAAAGCATCAAAGGGATCTCATTGTTGAAAGGTATCAGTCAGGAGAAGGGTAGAAAACATTTCCACAGCATTGGATATACCATGGAGCACAGTGAAGACAGCACTCAAAAAGTGGAGAAAATATGGGACAACAGTTACGTTGCAAATAACTGGACATCCCTCCAAAATTGATGAAAAAAACTGGTCAGGGAGGCTGCCAAGAGACCCACAGCAACACTGAAGGAGCTGCACGAATTTCTGGCAAGTACTAGTTGTGTACTACATGTGACAATCTCCCATATTCTCCATATGTCTGGACTATGGGGTAGGGTTGCAAGACGGAAGCCTTTTTCTTACACAGAAAAACATCCAGGCCCGGCTAAAATTTGCAAAACAATACATCAGGTCTCCCAAAAGCATGTGGGAAAATGTGTTATGGTCTAATGAGACCAAGGTTGAACTTTTTGGCCACAATTCCAAAAGGTACGTTTGGTGCAAAAACACTTCACATCACCAAAAGAACACCATCCCCACAGTGAAGCATGGTGGTGGCAGTATCATGCTTTGGGGTTGCTTTTCTTCAGCTGGAACTGGGACATGAGTCAAGTTGTAGGGAATTATGAACAATTCCAAATACCAGTCACTTTTGGAACAAAACCCTCAGGCGTCTGCTAGAAAGCTGGAGATAAAGAGGAATTTCATCTTTCAACATGGCAATGACCCCAAGCATACATCAAAATCAACAAAAGAATGACTTCACCAGAAGAAGATTAATGTTTTAGAATGGTCCAGCCAGAACCCAGACAGATGACTACCTACACAAAATGATGGGACATATAAACAACTGTGACCTGTATGAGAAAACTTCTTTAAAATTAGATTTAGTATACCAGAGAATTGATTTTTTCCTACAGGACATTGTTGATACAGATGAAATCACCTTGGAAGTCCTTAAGTTTCTACAAGGCTTACATCCAGTGGTGCCTGGTATCTTTGGCATTCCGAAGATTCACAAATCCACCACTGATCCACCTATGTGTCCCATAGTTAGTTCTAGCAAGTCTAAGACCCACTCCCTTGGCGTATATGTAGACACGTTGCTCAAAGATGTTTTAAAACCCTTTGGTCATATTTGTCAAGACTCTTGGGATTTTTTATTAAAATTGAAGGAGTTTGAATTTTCTAAAAATTGTTTATTTTTAACTGCGGATGTCAAGGAACTATTTAATGTGATACCCCACGAATTATGGCTTGAGTGGTTCCATGAATTTTTATGTGAGCACATGGAACTCAACAATGATACAGTGAATGTTTTAGTTCTTTGTATGGAAATGGTTCTAAAGTACAATTTCATGTTTCTAAGGGCAGTACTACCATCAAACCAAAGGGGTAGCTGTGGGGGCCTCTTGTGCCCCGATTTTTGATAAACGAGATTTTTATTTCCCATTGTAATAAAACAATGTTATCTACTTTGATGTTAAACCATGTAGGTTGTACCTGCATTTCCTGGACGACATTTTTATCATTTGGGACAGGACTTTGGCAGCCATTGAGGGGTTTATGGAATTGATCAATGCTTCTACTCCCTTCCTGAGGTTTTCCCATGCGGTCCATGATGAGAACATTCATTACTTAGATGTTACTATTTCCAAGGACCATGAACATGGGAAGTGGGTTAATACCATCTATAGAAAATCTACATATAGCAACAGCCTACTCCATTTTGGGAGTAACCATCCCTTGCATCAAAAACTGGGATTTATAAAAGGCCAATTTGTGAGGGTGGACAGAATGGTGTCCTCCTATTCTCAGCTGGTAACTGAATGTGAAAAAATTAAAGATATACACTATATGGAAAAGAATGAATGGGGACATAGTGCCACTAATATCCTCCAATTACGCTACAGTTCCAGTGTCAAAAAAAGGGGATGGGGGTTATGTGATTCAATTACGAAAAAACATGTGTTTGTTACTGATTATTGCAACCAAGCCTCTCTTATTAGGGACATTTTGTTTAAAAATTGGCCGATTTTTTTTCCCTTTTTAGGGACACCAAGGAAAAACTGGACGCGGGTCCTAAGGTGGTATTTAGGAGGGGCAAGACCATAAAGAATTTTTTAGAACAAGCTCCCGTATACTGCGCACATGGCCGTAGCAACAAGAGAGCGGGCACATACAAATGTGGCCATTGCAGTGACATTTTGGAGGGTGATCACATTACTATAAAAGGGATGTTTATCAAGTCCAGAGGTTTTTGTAACTGTGATAGCTGTGGGGTTGTATATACTGCCGTCTGCCAATTGTGCCAATGTTTTTACTTTGGCAAAACTAAGAGAAAAATTAAGGAACATGTATACGAACATAAAAATGATATTAGAAAGGTGGATTGCAGTAATGCCTTTGCTAAACACCATATGGAGTTCCCTGGCCATCATTTTTGCTTTGTACTTGAACAAGTGTTGCAAGATACCATGGGGAGCCCTTGGAATGACATTTTAGAGCAGCGAGAACTATGCTGGCAGCTCAGATTGGGCGCTACCAACCACCCTGGTTTAAATGAGGGACTGTCCATAGCCAGTGTACTAAGGCTTAAGTCTTATGTTGTATAAAACTGGTCCAGCTTTCAATTTGATTAAATTTATTGTTCCTTGACATATTCCACACTACTTTTGATTTTAAATGCATTACAAAGTTAGGTACTGTTGTGGTTTAGATTATGTTTTATGAATTTTGGTGTGTGTGGTTATGTTTTCAGTTATGGTTTCTGCTTGTTTTAACATTTAGAGTGTATTGGTACTTTAAGAACATTTATTTGAGATAATGATATATCATGTGATCCTGTGGAAGGGTATAAAAGGATGGTGTTGGTTTTTAGTGATTTGATTCTGATGAAGTCACTTGTTTACGAAAGCGCTTAATCCTGGTCAGTATTAAATTTATTTGCTTCTACACCTGCCCTCGTTTTTTCTTTGGGACTGCTCTGCTGTTTATGCTTTTAATTTAAAATTAAAACAAAGGATTTGCTCCCATATGTTAGAGATTAGGAGAGGCATTGATACTAATACATTATTTAAACATATTCAAACAATGGGGGATATGCACAGGTTTAAGTTTCGTGTTATTCACGTAGTAGGTACAACAAAATGGGGAGGTGATATTAAGCTTGCTACTGAATTGGCAAACTGTCAATGGATAGATTTCTTTAGAGCATCTGTCCTGGGTTGAATAGTCAGAATAGTTTGAAACCTATATTAAGATTAAAACATGAGTATATTTGATTTTATTTTACCGGGTTGGCTATATTTATATATGTGTGGGTTTATAAAGGTGTTTTTATCTATGTTTTTATTTGTCAGCCATATTTTAGGTATATATGTGAGCTCTATGTTTAAATTATAAACGGTCATGTGACTAAACTTGTTTTTCATTGATTAATTTGAACTATAAATGAGATCACTGATTCACCAGTATTTATGCATTGAGAAAGAGCTTTGCGTTTTACTTTTGTGCTTGTGTCTGAATAAATTCAACGGAGTATTCCTTGCCTTGTGTTTTTTGGTGCTGTTTATCTTGCTAAGGAATACTTTAGTTCTCAAACTAACCTTTTTCTTTGTTTTTTGGTTCTCTCTCTCTTACACATTATGAGCAGGCAGGGTTTTTACCTCAACAGGTGGACCTTCTGACACAAAACAGTAGTTCCATCATACACCCCAATCTCAACATCTTGTGACTGACAAGTATGGTTGATCCATTAGCTGCTTCTCAAGGCTTCACTTTGGACAACAGCATAATGGATTCTCCTTTTCCTGGGGGCAACAATTACCTGAAAAATGGTGGTTGCCTTCAAGTCTTGTACCAGACTTCCTGATGTCAGTTGCAGGGCAATCACTAGACCAGGGGGAGGGAGTTAAATCAGGGTTTTATCTTTTTAATCATTATTCTTGTTAGTTTGATACGTCTCAAGTGTCCAGATTTTTGCATCATATTTTTAGTCTGCTCCTGAATGAAGTCACTAAATAATGGCAGTTATTTGAGTTTTAGACTTCATAGCCTTCAGAAAAATGTAAGCTATCACAAAACATTTTATTCTAGCAACATTTTAATTTTGGGGCCTTTGTCCCCCCACCACTTTTGGATTTGTCCAGATTTCTTGTGTCAAGAGATTGAGAGCTATGTTAGTTTTCCTGTGCTGACATTAGTACGTATAATAAAATTAAGGGATATTTTATGTTGTGTTTGTTCTAGTATGTGATTAATGTCATTTTCAAGAAGGAAACTGTGCATGTCGACAGAAAACTATAAAGTCGTTTATGATATCATTTGAAGTAAACTAGGATTCTCCATTGTATCACACTGATTTTTTTACCTGTTTACTTTTACAGGTGATGGAGATTCACCAGTAGAACTGATAGATAAACTTTTCCCTAACACTAGGCTTTTTGACCTATGTGAACCATGCCCGGGTATTGAACCCTTCTGCCTTGAATCAGTGCCTGAAGAAGAACTCGCCTTTCTCTTCAAAAACCAATTACAAAAACTGAGGAAATACATTTTTAGTAGGGAAGCAAAAACGATAACTGGTGGACGAAACATTACTGGTCAAAGTGAGTATGATGTCTGCCAGTACAGGCCATTATAGTATCTGTATAACCTACATGTGTGTGCATTTTTCTGTGTGGTGGCAGGTATATTTTTCAGAATTACATTAACTAGAAGTGTTGACTTGAACATTTATTCATATTCCTCTTACCAGCTTAATCCATTATAGGGCTACTGGAGCCTATTCCAGCACTGACAACTAATTTGGTATGCACCAATTGGGGGACAACAGCAGTTTAGCATATACTATCTAAACATGGTGTTTGTTTTTTAGCAGTAACACTGAGGAAGGCTATTCTAAGCCAAAAGCGGTTTGTTGCTATCGGGTTAGCCACCTTTTATATTAAATAAATGCAACTTGATCCACTTAATTTGTGCTGGACTTTTTTGATTCTTCTTGGATTATTGGTCTAGTCCATGCACTTGGCCTTACTTGCGTGTTTCTAGTTTTTGTACTGTTGTTTACTGCGCTGGGGGCTCTTGGGAGTGGAAGGAATCTGGCAGTGGCTTATCACCCATATGGATTTAATCTTTATTTTGCTGTTGGTTTGAAATGTTGGTTTCCAACTAAGAACGGATGCTACTGATTTGCATGCTCTCAACTCTGGGACATGGGCTGCTGGCTCTCACATAAAGGAAATCTATAGACGTCGCCAACCGTCGATTATATTTAAAGTAGGTGATGCTTCAACATACAATTTGGTGACAATTTGGGCTATTAGGCCATACGGAACATTTTAGGTACTGTGACTTTGTTTAATACAAGGGCGACCGCTGTATCTACTGTGTGGCAGTCGGATCATCGTTAAACAACCTTTATTAATTTTTCCAAGGATTGGTTCTGGTGGATTCATAACTGCTGACTGTGTTTCAAGCAGGTTGATGCTTCAGAAATCCAGCTTGGTGGCTGCCTTGGAACATTACGTGGAACATTTCAAATATTGAAATTTTGTTTAATACAGGGGTGGATGGTGTAAGAACTGTTTCAGTTACTGTTATAGTCCCTAGGCAACTATCGCTGTTTTCGAGATTGATGGTATAGTTTGGAAAATCATAATTTTTGTTTTTGTGAACCGATCTGTCTTGCACAGTAACAGTGGGCCAATGTTTGGACATATGTGTGCAGTAGAAAAAATGAATGAGTAACGGATGAACAGATGCCATATTTGTTTACTCGAACTATGGGGATTCATGTTTGAAACATCGGTTTGCTTATCAAAGGGCTTTTCAAAAGGCAGAGGGTCTATATCAACAGGAACCAAGGGCGAACATTCATTTTCAAAGTGTTTTGATACAGCCAATGTGCTGCAGGTGTTAATTTGTAGTTTTCTGTTCAAGCAGGGTCCATGTTTAATAATTCTTTTGTATTTATGTGACATATGTACGAGGGAAACTCTATACTGTTATGTGATATGCAAATGGGCACTTGGACAGATCAAAAATCACCTTTTTTGTAAAGCACAGCAACACGAGGACATTCAATATATGGGACTAATATTCATGTTGTTGCAAATTTGAGTAAAGCAGTGTATAACCTCTTGAAATTTTTGACTCATGGCAATGGACATTTTAAATTAAACATTTTATATTGAATTATCAGTAATAGGACTACTGTAATTTTAATATAGGACATTTTACCTATGTATGTTGAAGTAGAATGCAATTTAAAGTTGTGAGAACAGCCATTTTTGTATCTGATATGGGTTACTAATGGGTCTAAATCCTTATATATAGGATTGAGTAGACGAGTCATTCTAACCACCTGTGGATTTATTCAAAGGACTAAGAGTGTTGGGATATGCAGTAGCATTTGAACATTTTGAGTACTTTTTTGGAGGGTTGATATGTTATAAGGTTTTACAGACAAGTTCATGTTATAATTATCATCTGGTTTTGGACATTTTCACAGCAAGGTTTTAGCTGTGTATTTATACACTGGGTTCCCCATATGATTGTAACCCATAAGGGATTGATATATACCATTGGGACTTGCTATTTTTGCCCTAAGTTAGGTTTGATTTATTAGTTGGAATGGAAGGCTCAGGGCATAATTTTGGCTTATACAGGCAAATCCTTTCTATTAGTGTTTGCTTTTTGAAACACATTGGTTTCAATTTTTTGATAACCCTTTTTCTGCATATATATCCATAGCTTGAGACTAAGGTCGGCTTGGAACATAACTATAATCGGAAATTTCCTTGCATTTTAGGGGCCATTATTTGGGTCATCCAGTGGCTTAATTGAACTTATATTGACATGATTATTGTCATTTAGGGCACAACTTTGGTTATGTAGGCAAGTCTTTTGCACCAATGTTTCTTTTTTGATATACATTGGTTTCAGTATATTGATAATCCCTTTTTTCGAAGGTCAGCTTGGAAAATAATTATAACTGAGTACTTCCCTGTATTTTGGGGGCCATTGTTTGGGTCATCCGGTGGCCTAATAGGATTTATATTGACATTATTTTTGTCATTCATGAACTTGTCTTGTTGACCATTATATAGGCCAACTCCAGACAGATTATATGGTACGGAAGTGTCTAGATACAGTACTATCTAACCAAAGGAAGTTTTTTGGAGGAATTTTTCATTCTATTTTGGAAGCCATATTGAGTTTGGCATTGTTTTCTGACACAGACTGAACATCTATCTATTTACATTGGCATTTTGTCCTTTTTAGGAGCAGAAGGGCCCCAACATGGATCTTATTACATTATTAGAAGGTCTGTCAGCAGACCGGCATGATGTAGGAATTTTTGGCCTAACACCAGCTGGCCAAGGGGATATGGGTAATAACAACAAACCCATAGGAGAACCATGCACTTTAATATTTTCTAAACTGACTAAAAGCATGAAAACACTGAGATCGCATATTTGGCATTTAAGGCTTGTCAAAGCTTATAAGGTCAAAGATATCACTCCACGGGGGCTCAGAGTAAAAATGCAACCTTTAGTCAGTCAGATTGATGAACAGCTTACTCAAGATTGGGCTCAAGCCCAACATCAGGCTTCCATGTTATTTGTGGAAGCCCTTAGCATGTACCATGAACGTGCTATAGATAAACATATTTTGGAGGTTAAACAATTCTGTGAGGAAGCTAAGGTTTTTGAGGGGGAAACAATTTTTAACACACACTTAAATACCCTAGCTAAAGAGCTATCACAATTGAAACAACATTTAAAAAAGAAAAAAAAATGACAAATTTGATAGGGATGTTAGTGACTATCAAAAAAGGAAAACCATTCAATACATAAAGAAATGTTTGCTTTCAGGATACTATACAAAGAGATATCAAGAAAAGAAAAAGACCCAGATCTTTTCTCAGAAATAGAACTGAGCTTTCAGAGACAATTTCTGGTGAACTGTTATAGATTCTCTATCCACTCAGGAGTCCCCAGTAGCCAAAAGGAAACCAATGAATGACCCTTTAGGGTCAAAAGACATAGGGGGGGGGGTAGAAAGCATAGGGCCAATAAACAACATAGAGCAACTTTTGAAACAGATGATATCATAAATAATAACAATGTACATAACATTTCATCTCACAATCTTACGGACGATGAAATAAAGTTACTCAATAAGGGACTAAATTTTATTCCTGCTTTTTTTGTTAATGAACATGTTTTGGTCAATAATATAAATGACTTTTGTAGAACTTTAAACCTGAAATTGTTCTTTTAAGAGAATGATCAAACTCAAAGAACTACTGACTTTCGATTTTGCAAGTCTCAATTTATGCCACCCATGGACAGACATGTCTCTGTGTTCAAAGAATGTGTTTTCAAAGATTTACATTTTCATGGAAGGATTTATTCTAATACTAAATATAATTTAACCAAGGAGGAGCCACAATCTAGTCATTCTACTGGCTGACAAGGGACGGGCTGTCGTTGTGATGGATAGGGAGCAATATCTTAGGGAGGTCAAAAACAGTTATCCAACAGCCTTTTCTTCATGCCTATGCATCTGGACCTGACTTTTAAGTTCAAGAAAGAAATAGATCAGTTTTTACAACTAGCATTTGAGGAAGGCATTATTACACAGGAAATTAAATATCATCTTACGGTTCCTGATCCTACATCACAATACCTATATCTACTACCAAAAATACATAAAGATCCTAGGGAACCACCAAGTTGACCGATAGTTTCAGGCAAGGGATCTTTAACAGAACCATTGTCAGCATTCCTCACCAAGTTTTTACAGCCTTTATTATCACTGATCAGGGCCAGACTTAAGGGCACCACCCAATTTTTGCAAATTATTGGGGATATCCAACTTTAACCCAATTGGCTACTTTGCAGCCTGGATGTGACAGCCCTTTATACGAACATACCCCACTGGGCAGGTTTAGAAGCCATACAGCATTGGTTAGATAAAGCGAACCTCTATCCACTAGGTTTCAATACATTGTTAACCTGCCTCACAGAACATGTTCTAACTAAAAATGTTTTTTATTTCCAGAATGAATGTTGTTAGCAAGTCAGAGGCACTGCGATGGGTGCATCCTTTGCTCCCATTTATGCAGACCTGTTCATGGGTTACATAGAGGAACAGTTAATCTATGATGAGTCGCATAATTTATTTTTGGACAACATGGACATCTGGCGTCAATTTTTAGATGATTACTGGTTGGTATGGAAAGGGGATACCTCCTGTTTACTGGAGTTTGTGGAATATTTGAACAAAAACAAATGGGATATCCATTTCACTTTGAATTGGGATAGGAACAAAATTACTTTCTTGGATGTGCTGATAAGTAGGGATTTGGACAATACATTGAAAACAGAAACATTCAGGAAATTTCCACAATTCAATACATTGCTCCATGCCACCAGTCACCATCCACCTCATATTATTTGCAATATATCAAAATCACAATTTTTGCGAATTAAACGTATCTGCTCCAATAATGAGGCTTACAATTCAGGTACAAAGGATTTGTGCAATAGATTCCTCATTAGGGGGTATCAAATGGGGACCATACATAGTGCTAGTATGCATGCTGCAAGGTCTGACCGGGAGGAATTATTACAATATCAACCAAAGCTTGACACATTGAACAAAAATACATCTCAGAATATTCGTTTGGGTTACATCCTATGGCTGTAACACAAATGCTTTTCGAGACATTATTAACAATCATTGGAACATTTTATTAGCTAATGAACGTCTGGCTAACATTCTCCCCCCCAAGTGTTTATACTCGTATCGTAGAGGAAGGACGGTCAACTCATACCTTACTCACTACAAAAGGAGTTCCACTACTGATTTTCACAAAACTACATTATTTGGGGATAGATTGACAGGTAGCGGTCCCTGTGGACATTGTAGTGCTTGTGCACACATGTATAAAACTACTAGCAGCAACACTTCAAAAATATACAGTGTTAACATTATGGGTAATTGCAGTAGTTGATTGGGTTATTTACTTAGCTAGATACTTTTGTTCTGCTTTCTATATTGGACAAACTTTGCATCCACTTAGATTTAGGATCGTGATATAAGGAATAAAAGGCTTACAAATGCCCTTTATAAACATACTTTAACCCATCATACTGCTAAATTCCATTTTACTATCATAGATAAAATCCAGGGAAATAGAATGTGCAAGTCAGGTTGGCATAGTAAACTCAATGAAAAAGAGTCAGGTTGGATAGTAAGTTTGGGAGCTCTCTTTAAACCTGGCCTGAATGAACACAACTAATTTGGTATGCACCAATAGGGGGACAACAGCAGTTTAGCATATACTATTTAAACATGGTGTTTGTTTTTAAGCAGTAACACTGAGGAAGGCTATTCTAAGCCAAAACCGGTTTGTTGCTATGGGGTTAGCCACCTTTTATATTAAATAAATGCAATTTGATCCACTTGATTTGTGCTGGACTTTTTCGATTCTTCTTATATTAATATTCATTAATGACAGAGTTATCTACAAAATTCTACCTGGCTAGGCTGGCAGCCTTCACCTATCTTCACATATCTCCCCCTCTGGTTAACTCAAGCTAGTTTTTCAAGTGACCCTTGAGAAATGTTGCTTGAGAGGGTTAGGTCTGTCTGACTATACCTTACCCCATTCCCTGTCTTGAGATCCCATCTGCGTTGGCATTGCTAATCCCACTGTGGTGCTGCATTGACGTATCATATGCTTGCAACCCTAGACTCCATCTTAACAACTTGGCATTTTGCTGGCTGGCTCTGTTTAACCATGTTAGGGGATTGTGATCTGTCATTTCAGTGAATTTTCTTCCATACAGATAAGGCTGAAGTTTCTGCAGTGCCCACACTATGGCTAGACATTCCTTTTATATAACTGCATAGCATTCCTCCCTGGGTTGAAGCCTATGACTGAGATAAAACACTGGGTGCTCTGGGAAATCTGGCTAAGTACAGCCCCCACCCCATGGTTTGAAACATCCACTTGCACAACAAATTCTTTGCTGTAATATGGACTGGCTAACACAGGGGGTACTCCCAAAGCTTCTTTAAGCTGCTGGAATGCTTGCTCACATGCTGGGATCCACACAACCTTATCTGGCCTGTTTTTCCTTGTCATGTCTGTGAGGGAAGCAGCTATGGTACTATAACTGGGGACAAAGTTTCTGTAGTACCCTGCTGTCCCTAAGAATGTCCTCACCTGCTTTTTGGGAACAGGTGTATGCCATGCCTGAATGGCTTCTACTTTGGCAGGTACTGACCTGATCTTACCACTCCCCACTCTATGTCCCAGGTAGGAGACCTCTGCCATACCAACCTGACATTTGCTGGGCTTAATGGTCAACCCTGCCCTCTGTAGTCTGCCCAGCACCTCCCTGACATGTTGAAGGTGCTCTTGCCAGGAATGGCAAGAGCACCTTCAACATGTCAGGGAGGTGCTCTTGCCAGGAATAGCAAGAGCACCTTCAACATGTCGGGGAGGTGCTCTTGCCAGGAATGGCAAGAGCACCTCCCTGACATGTTGAAGGTGCTCTTGCCAGGAATGGCTGTAGATGGCAATATCATGTAGGTAAGCAAGGGCAAACCCTCCTGCTCCCACTAGGATATGATCTACCAGCCTCTGGAAAGTTGCTGGGGCATTTTTCATCCCAAAGGGCATCATTGTGAACTGATGCAAGCCAAAATGAGTCACAAAGGCTGACCTCTCTCTAGCACTGGGAGTCAAGGGCACCTGCCAGCAACCCTTGGTAAGATCAATGGTTGTAAGATACTTAGCCCCACCCAGCTGCTCTAGGGCCTCATCTGTCCTAGGCATGGGGTAAGCATCTGACTCTGTGTGACTATTTAATTTCCTGTAGTCCACACAGAACCTGGTGCTGCCATCCTTCTTTGGCACCAGCACCACTGGGGAGGCCCAGGGACTGTTGGACTCTTGAATTACCCCTAGTTCCAACATTTCCTGTATCTGTTCCCTCAGACTCTATTTGACTGTCTCAAGGCACCCTATAAGGGGCCTCCCTAATAGGCCTTTGAGGTCCTGTATCCACTTGGTGCTGCACCAGGTGGGTGAACCCTGGTTTCCCAGGGAACATGTCCTCAAATTCCTGTAACACTGCTTGCATTTCTCAAACTTGGATAGGCGATAGCTGCTGGGACATTGCTACTCATTCCACTGAGGTGTCTGTCTGAGCCTCACTGAGGAGATCAGTCACCAGATCTCCCTCAGACTCCTCCTGCAAGCTACTGCACATACTCAGCACAAGGGCCTCCCTATCGTGGTAAGGTTTCATCATGTTAACATGGTGCACACTTTTGCCCCTGCCTCCTGCCTAACAGTTCCACCATATAGTTAACACCACTTCCCTTTCTTACCACCTCGTAGGGTCCCTCCCAAGCTGTTGTGTCTGACAGGAATGAGAGAAGCATTACCTGCTGCCCTACAGCATACTCTCTAGCTCGAGCATTCCTGTCAAACCATACCTTTTTCTGTTGTTGGTCTTCTGCTATGTTCTCCTGGGTCAAGCCCTTGAGTTCCCTGAGCCTTGTCCTGATGTTTAGGACATATGCCACAACAGACTCCTTGTGAGATTCACACTCACCTTCCCACTCATCTTGAATTAAATCTAGAGGTCCCCTCACCCTATGCCCATACAGCAACTCAAAGGGTGAAGAACCTGTGGATTCCTGGGGAACCTCTCTAAGCAAACAACTGATGGGGCAAATATTTGTCCCAGCCCCTAATAAACAGGTTTGCAAATGTCCGTAGCATGGACTTGAGTGTAGAGTTTAACCTCTCAACAAGACCATTAGTCTGGGGATGGTAGTGGGTGGTATTCAGGTGCTTCACCCCACACTACTTCCACAGACAAGCCAGCAGGCCTGACATGAAATTGGCACCTGATGTTCATCGTGCATACAGCTGCAGTCATAACAGATGGGTTCTCCTGCCTTCAGGCGGGTCCTCGGTCGGCCGAATTCCAAAGTCTAGGTCCGGCGTCGGTTGTCGTCGCTTCTTCCCTGACGTCAGTGCGACAGGGTATAAAAGAACCAGCCGACGCCATTTTCTCCAGTCTTTCTTGCCGCGCGGTGACCGAAGCAGAAGCATTTCGCAAGTGCCGGTCGGCCAGCTCCTGAAATTACGTAAATTTTGCAACCAAAGTCTTCTTGAAAGCTAAGTACCCTGTTGGGGAAACATTTCTTGCCTCAGTCCGATGTCGGACAAAGTTAATAATTGCATTTCATGTGGGAAGCAAATACCGCATAAGGATTTTCATTCCCTCTGTATTCCTTGCTTAGGCCCAGACCACAACGTCTCGGTCTGTCGTTTTTGTGCTACATTCAATAAACGCACCATTAAACGTTGGGCGGAGTTCGCCCAGCATTATTTTGGCAAAAAATTTAACTATATTATGTCATCGGATACTCCGACTCCAGTTTTGTCTAAAAAACGCAAAGATAAGGACCGACACACGAGGTCCGCGGCCTCTACCGACACCACGCCAAAGCTGACTGCAGGTGGTCCGGTTTTCAGCGAGGCGCCTACGCAGCCCCTGACTACCGACGACACTTCTTTGGTGGTGTCTTCTGTGCCCGAGGTCGTTGGCTCCTCGGCCCACACCCCGACTACAGATACCGAAGCCACTCTTGGTGGTGAATCTCAAAATTTAGACAGGTCTGCCTCCTCTCAAGGTGTCTTCAGACCTTCCTCTTCTTTTTCCATCAAGGCTTTCACTAAGTCTAAAGCAGCCATGCATTCTAAGAGACAAGCTACACAGGGCCTTTCTCCAGGCCCCATGCCTAAAAAACAGATGCTCAAAATGGCTGAGGATTTAATTACTCTTATCAGGGGTTCTCAAACCCCCCCCCAGACAAAAGGCCCAGAGTGGAGGAAGAATCCCCCTCCTCTGACCAGGCCTCTATTATATCAGAGCACTCTGATGAACAGGAACATTCTTACTCCCCTTTTGAAGATTCTGATGCAGAGGAGTCCATTCCCTCTGTCTCCCCCCCAGAGGATTACTCATTTGGGGAAACCTTGCATACCTTAAGGGAACACTTCCACTGGGAAGGCCAAGAGTACTCTGATTCCAAGAAAAGGCTTAGGGATTTTCTCTTGCTACCTCAGCACAGGCCTCTGGCTATACCTCCTGTCTTAGACATACTAGATGATGTGTACTCGGAGGCCTGCCTTAACCCGGATTCTTTACCTCCAGCCCCTGTCAAGCCTGACAGGTACTACCGGGTTCCTGACTCACACCAATTTTTATACAAAAGCCTTGCGGCTGACCCAGAAACTATCTCACAGGGCCCAAAAGGAATTAAGGCCTCCACTGCTAAAAATCCATTATCTTCCGAGAGAGATTCCAGATCCTTAGAAAGGTGGGGAAAAAAGGTATATACCTCGGCCACCTTAACCATGAGGGCATTAAACTGCCAGTTCCATATGCTAAAGTACCAGCAGTTTCTGTTATCACAATTGAGAAGTAAAATGCCACAACCTGAACAACCAGACTTGAAGAAGTTGCAGGATTTGATGCATAGTGCAGAACAAGTGGGTAAACATACCTTGCAATGTGGTTTTGATGCTCTAGAGGCCTCATGTAGAGCTGCGGTTACAGGATCAGTGATACGTAGACATGCCTGGCTCAAGGAACAAACCTTACCAGATCATGTCAAAGCTAAATTGCTAGATGCCCCTCTTCAAAAGGATGTATTATTTGGTGTTAAAGCTGAAGAGGTATTAAAGAAAATGGAGGAAAAAGCTAAATCAATGCAAACAGTGATGGATTTTCTACAGGTACAACCTCTACGTTTCAGTAGAAATTGGCCTTCCAAAAATTGGTCCTTTCCAGCCACGGACAGACCCCAAAGAGGTAGATACAGGCGCCCGAGGGGCAGAGGGCAATCTCAAGGATCATATAGAGGCAGACAATGGCAAGCTCCTACACAAAGAGGTGGTGAGGATAGTTCGCAGCCATTCAGAAAGCAAGCCCAATGACTTTCCCCTTTGCATGCCAAGCAAGGCTCAAATGGCAGCACCCTTAGGCGGAAAACTGGCATTATTTTAAAAAAAATTGCATATTGTCACAAAAGACAAATGGATCCTGGACATTATAAACAGAGGCTACAGATTCCATTTTCACACCCTTCCAAAAATGAGAGGCATGCCAAACCTGCCACACAATCAAAAGGCAGAGACACAAAAACAGATTTCAAATCTCATGGACATGAAAGCTATTCAAGAGGTACCTACTCACGAACAAGGTCAAGGCTTTTATTCCAGACTATTCCTGGTACCAAGGAAGGGAAAAGATTGGAGACCTATTTTGGACCTATCCATCCTAAACACATTTTTACTCATACCAAAATTCAATATGCTCACTTTACAGCAACTTCTTCCCATGCTGGGCAAGAAGTATTGGCTGGTAACATTGGACCTCAAGGAGGCATACCTGCATGTCCCAATCAGACAAAATTGCAGAAGATACCTCAGATTTCTTGCAGGTTCAACCCATTATCAATTCTCTGCATTGCCCTTTGGCTTATCTACTGCGCCCAGAGTATTCACGAAATGCCTGGCATCAGTAATTGCCTACTGCAGACTTCAAGGGATACAAATATACCCATATTTGGACGACTGCCTGATACAAGCAGACAGCAAGCACATTCTTCTGAAACATCTGGCTTATGTAATAATGTTGTTGAATTCTCTGGGATACACGGTCAACAAAAAGAAATTAAGGCTGATACCCTCTCAGAAAGTAATTTTCCTGGGTGCCAACTTGGACACAAACACCCAGATGGCCTACCTCACGCCAGAGAAGCAGGGGCAACTAACTCAATACTTCAGAACACTAGCAGATTTTACCAGGCTGACTGCAAGGAAAATCCTGCAGGCTGTGGGATTTATGGCATCTTGCATCCTACTAATCCCATGTGCAAAGCTGCATATGAGGAAACTTCAATGGTACCTGAAAAACCTATGGTCTCAACACAGCCACAGTTTGGAAACAATAATACCACTAATTCCATGTCTTCAAAAGGAATTTCTGTGGTGGGCTCAAGCATGCCAAGCAAACACAGGTCTCCCATTCTGCAAGCCTCAAGCAAATCAAGTCATCACAACAGACACCTCGGACTACGCCTGGGGGCACACATGACAGATCGGTGCATTCAGGGCAAATGGTCCCAAAAAGAAAAGCACCTTCACATCAATCAAAAGGAAATGCTATCAGTAATAAATGCTATTATAGCTTTCAAAGACCTTCTGCATCCAGGTCAACTATTGATAAGGACAGACAACACGACAGTAATGTGGTACATAAACAAACAGGGAGGAACCCATTCATACCCCCTTTGCAGACTGGCCATGTCACTCTGGAACATGGCTCTGGAATTACAAATCGAGCTTCAAGCACAGTACTTGCCAGGCAAGGAAAACACGCTGGCAGACAACCTGAGCAGAAACGTGACAGATCCACACGAATGGAAGTTGCATCCTCAAGTTTTTACAGAAATAATTCAAGCATGGGGAAGGCCAGACATAGATCTCTTTGCCTCCCACAAAAATCACCAGTTGACAAAATTCTGCTCAAGGACTTTTCATTCAAAGGCCTGGAGAGTGGATGCTCTTTCTTTCAGTTGGACAACAATGACAGTTTATGCCTTTCCACCTCTTCCTCTGCTGCCCAAAGTTCTATTAAAAACCAGAGCAGACAGACCAAAGATGATTCTCATTGCTCCAGACTGGCCAAGACAACACTGGTACCCACTCCTGAGGAGCCTGACGCATTCCCCACCATGGACACTACCTCTAATGCCTCTTCTTCTGACTCAGCACAGCTTCAAAACTCTTCACAGTCAGCTGAAAACACTCAATCTGGCCGCATGGAAGATTCCTTAACATCACAACAGACTCTACTCTCTAAGGAGGTGCAGGATGTCATTTTGGAGGCCAGAAGGCCATCTACTAGAAAAGCCTACGCCGCAAAATGGAAGCGGTTTTGTGCCTGGAATGAGAAAAAGGGCCAGAATCCTGGAAAACTGAATTTACCTCAAATATTACAGTATCTGGCTGAACTGCTAAGCAGTGGACTTTCATTCTCCTCCATCAAGATCCATGCCTCAGCCATTTCTGCAGAATACAACACTGATCCACCTTTATTCTCTCACCCCCTCTTAAGACAGTTCCTCAGAGGGGCTAAGAATATAAAACCCCCAAGGAAACAACCAATACCTGCTTGGGACCTCAATTTTATACTAGAAAAGCTGACCTTGCCTCTTTTTGAGCCAGCTGCCTCAACAGATTTGCAATATTTGTCATGGAAAACAGCTTTCCTTCTGGCTATTACTTCAGCTTGTAGGGTTTCGGAACTACAAGCCCTCATGGCTGTGCAGCCTTTTATCATCTTCCATCAGGACAGAGTTTCCTTATGAACCAACCCGTCCTTTATGCCAAAAGTGGTATCCAGGGTAGCTTTGAATCAGGCGATACAATTACCTACCTTTTATCCTAATCCTCAAAACAAAGGGGATAGATTATTACATTCCTTGGACATCCACAGACAACTGTGTTATTATTTGGACAGAACAAAGCCTTTCAGAAAATCAGAACAGCTCTTTGTGTCCTATGCCTATTTCCAAACAGACAATCTCAAAATGGATAGCCCACTGCATACGGTTTTGTTACTCTTTTCATGGTAAAACTGTACCTGCAGGCATCAGATCTCACTCCACAAGGGCCACATCTACCTCTGCAGCTTTCCTCAGAGGAGTTCCTACCAAAGATATTTTGGAAGCAGCCACTTGGAGTTCTGTGCATACCTTCTCCAAGCACTACCACCTACCATTGTACTCCAAAACTAGAGCAGGCTTTGCCACTGCAGTCTTGCAGGGCATCCTGGCTCCTCCTAGTTCCAACTAGTGCCTACCACCCCTTTCTTAGCTTTGGGATTCTACCCATCTGTTATGACTGCAGCTGTATGCATGATGAACATAGTACAGTTTTGTACCTACCATAAATGTAGATGTTCGAGTGCTAATACAGCTGCAGTCCAGGTTTCCCTCCCTCCTTCCCCTCTTGGGACAGGCCTATTGGCTAACATCTCCTCATACTACCTGATTGGGGTATTCTTTTATGGTGTATTTGCTTGCAACTAATGTATTTTGATTATATGACATTGTTTTTTTACACAAATTTATGTATTGCCTTCCTTCTGGGGGCACCTGACATCTGGGGCAAGAAAAAATGAAGAAAATGGCGTCAGCTGGTTCTTTTATACTCCTGTCGCACTGACATCAGGGAAGAAGCGACGACAACCGACGCCGGACCTAGACATTGGAATTCGGCCAACCGAGGACCCGCCTGACGGCAGGAGAACCCATCTGTTATGACTGCAGCTGTATTAGCACTCGAACATCTACATTTATGGTAGGTACAAAACTGTACTTTTCAGTCAGTATTTTTTTTGGGGAAACCTTCCCTGCTGAAAATCTCTAACAAAGCTTTTGCCACCTTTTCTGCCTCGATAGAGGATAAAGCCACTGCCGCGGGGTATCTTGTAGCATAATCTACCATCACTAGGATATACTTTTTCCCCTGTGGAACTTGGATTACTCAGAGGCCCCACAATATCCATAGCTACCCTCTGAAATGGCTCTTCATTCACAGGCAAAGGCATCAAAGGTGCTGTCACCTTTTCTACCTTTTGGCACTGCTCACAGGTCCTGCAGTACCCTGTTATATCTCTGGAAAATCCAGGCCAATAGAAGTTCTGCATAATACATCTCTTTGTACGTTTTATGCCCATATGACCTGCAAAGGGAATATCATGGGCTATGGCTAGAAGCGCCAGATGTTAGGCTCTAGGCACTACCAACTGCTGTGTACCCTCTCACCTTCTAGTCCTCCCTCAGGGGTCCACTCTCTATACAGTAACCCTTTGTCCCAGTATACAGATTCCCCCTTCCCTGAGAATCTGGTGCCTCACTAGCTACCTGCCTCAGGCCTTGCAGTGTAGGGTTTGGGAGCTGAGCCTGTCTCAACTCTCTCTTTGTAACCCTCCCCAGCTCCCCTTCCACAAGAAGTCTGGGATCCTCTGACAGTGGTACCTCACTGTCAGCCTGGGTCCTACTACTCACCTCTACCTTTGTAGTCACTCTGTCCAAGGGAACATCAGTACCCACAAGCAGCTGTGGCTCACCTTCAGTCTCACTGCTACAGCATAGCTTCCTCCCTGAAGTAATCACTTCACCAGTCCTGGCTGCAAGTATGCGGTCTGTCTGGGTCTCCCCCAGGCTACCAGACCCACATGCTTGTCTCAAAGTCTGACTGCGTGAAACTGCATTAACACATAGTACTGCCTCATCATAATCCTTCCCTATCAAGACATCTGCAGGATGGTAGTTTGGTAACCCTGTTATCTCAATACAACCTACTATTGGCATTTTGTCTTCCCCACTTACTGGCTGTCTCACTTCTTGTTCCCCACATTGCCTCCATGGACATCTGTATGCCACATGGCCCCACTGGTTGCATTCAAAACATTTAACCCTAGGTCCTGGATGTGTACCTGGATTAGTGGCTTCCCCTGCTACTGGCAGATTCTGTTGGGGCAGTCTGTGCTGCCCACCATGGGTTCCTTTAGACCCATGAGCAGTATAGGGGGTCCCTTTCCTGTACAGGGATGCCCTGATTGCTAGGTATAGGTCTCCCTTCTTCCCCAACTCTTGTGAAGTAGCACATTGTCTATCAGCCAACCATATCCTCATGTCCTCAGACAACGTGCTAAGGGTTTGTTCCCTCACCAAAAGGTCTTGACAGCCCTTCAAAAGTGGTGACCTGACATCCACTCACCCACCTATGAAAATAAGTGCTCAGTTCGGCAACATATTCACACACACTTTAATCTGCCTTGCGTCTATGTTCACAAAACTTTTTCCTGTAAGTTTCAGGTGTTAGCTTAAAAAAATCTAACAAACAGTTCTTAGCAGTATAATCAAAACATTCATGATCAGCAAGTTTTGGCAACACAGTTACAGATTTACCATGGAACCATATCCAGAGCCTTTGGTCAACATCATACTGTTTACATACCCTGTCATACATATGAAAGAAACTATCAAAATTATCTCCCTCTGTAAACTGCGGAAGAAATTTACTGACATTTTGTGCTTCTGGGGTCCGGTTACTCCCTTCCCCATTACCTCCATGACTCTGGAAAAGAGTCAGCATCTCCTTTTCTTGCTGATTCTGACGCTTCTTTTCCACAGCTTCCATTTCCAAACACCTGGCCTCCGACTCAAATCTCTTTAGTTCCAGATGGAATTTTAAGTCGACTGCTCGCTGTCACTCTTCACACTCACTCTCTCTCTCACACACACAGTCTGTTCTGTTATCATGCACGCTTTCACTCACACATGATTGCTCGATCACTCTCAGTCTCTCTCTCTCGATCTCTCACACCCTTCTCTTCTGCCTTCATACACACACTCACTCACACAAGATTGCTCAGTCGCTTTCTCTCTCTTGATCTCTTATACACACAGTCTCTTCTGTTTTCATACACATGCTCAGTCACACACGTAGGCAGAAACATAAACAGACACACACATTTTTTTCTGTTTTATTTATTTTTTACATATGCTAAACAGTTGCTTAACAAGTGTAAAATAATAAAACAATCAATCTCTGTCTCACTCTCATACATGCATTCACTCACACACTCGGGGTCCTAGTGCTACAGTTTAGAATTTCAAGCGCACTGTTCAACATTGGGCTAAGTCAATGTTAAATGCAGAGTGTTCCCCAAAATTGTGAACACTTGGCTGCTTAGGGGCTCTCCTGTAGATAATTTTTAACAGTATGCTGCCTGGAAAAGGCAGTCTCCATTTTCCTGACAGTGTCCCTTAATTCTGGACAGTCCAGAAGAATTTCGGATGGTTGGCAACCCTAATCACTTTCCCACGACTTCTGTAAATAGCTTGATTGACATGTGATGTAAGAATTATCTCATGCTGTCTGACAGTCACCTGTTACTACAGCATAATGCTATGTGAGAAATGTATAATGTCCTTGCAGGCCAAAATCTCACACACAGACAACCAAGACATTAGGATCATCTGTAGTACACCACAATTCATAATGACCCTCATACAACACATAATCCTTCATATGCTGAGGCTCTTAAGGTGAACTTGCCTAAACCATAAAGACCTCCAAAACATAACATGAGACATTGAAGACCCTCAGCAACAGTCTCTTAATACAAAGCCTGCCATTTCACATAGCACTAAAATCTTAAAGTCTTTGATGTTAGGCCCATAAGGTAGACATCTACCCAAATGGCAGCTGCATTGTAAGACGTACAGATGTACCTCTTACCAGGCTGTGCAAGGAAAGGGTGATGGTCATTTGCTTGTCTGGTGCCAGGAACAATCTGATCATACACACATGCACTCACATCCTTGAACAGAAAGTGCCAGTATGACTGTATCATAGTATATATGTGTGTTAATGACCTGAGACATACCTCCCCGGACTATATGTGCCTCAGCAGGTGTGAGCCTAGGACTCAACAACATTCTACTGTTTCCAATGATGCTGAGATATGTGCAAAAAATAATTGACTTCTGTAATTGGCTTAGCTTTTGGTGTCATTCAAAGGAAGTACATTATTTGTCAGTCTGGGAGAACATAACTAACAGACCATACTGCTTTGCCAGGGATGGTCTGCAGCTGTCCCCTCTAGGTTTTTGAATACTGGCTAAGACATTCTCCACTCCCATACTTCCTTTTTTAGGTATTGCTAACCGGGTATAACTACCAAAGTAACCGTATGAGTGAAAGGTAATATGCAAGTTTTACTGATCATTGCTTGGTGCCTAAACAAACTCCACTCCCTACAGACCCACTTCACAATGGAGGATGTAGACATCTGCATGGTGACAGAAGAATGGTTTAAATCAGTGAAGAACACTCCAGCTGTGCAGGCTCTAATGCCTTCCATATATTTAGACCAGCTACTGTGCTGGTGGGAAAAAAGATGGAGGTGTCTCAGTGTTTATTAGGAAGTGTCTTTCATCCAGGATGGTTAAGCAGCATGATAAGTACTTCTTCCTCATGTCCCACTCACCATCAGTAAAGTCCTTTATCACATTGCAGCCAGTTATAGAACTCCCTCTATGACCCTAGATAGACACAGCACTCACTTACAAGAACTGGAGTTACTTAGCATTAAACCCAATACCATTCTCCTGGATGACTTTAACTGTCCAACTGTAGACTGGGAAACATACACCACTGCTAGTGCATATGCACAGAGATTCCTGGACATTATTAATACAAGAAACAACTAGTGAGGGTACCCACTAGGGGCAAACCCCCCCCCCCTTGACCTTATTCTTCCTAATAAGGGCGAGTTGTGTCTCACATCTTACGTGTCATCTGACCATAAAACTGTTTCCCTTGAAATAATATTAAAACTTGAGATACCAGCAGCACCTAGAATCTTATAAACTTAATAACAAACTGCTAAGTGAACACAAAAAGGGTAAAATGACACCATACACTGAAAATAAACTTAAAATGTCACAGTAGATTTTTTTGAGTTCTTTCGTTCTTTAATAATATAAGAACTTCCAAGATCTTACCAAACCTTTTGACATGATACCACACTCAGGAGTAGTCGAGAAACTTACCCAACTGAGAATAAACTTCTACTTCACCTAATGGATTGGCAGCTGGCCCACAAGTGGGGACTCAAGAGGTAAGAATATGGGAAACTACCTCCAAAAAAAAAAAACAATAGCCAGTGGAGTCCCACACAGCTCAGTACTCTCCAGTTTGGTGCCAACTTCTCTGAAATAGGGTCTTTGACTGACAAAATATGCAGATGACTGCAAGTTAGGAGTAGGCATTGAATCTCCAAATTACTGAACCATTTTGCAAGAAGGCTTGTTCCAAGCAAATAATTGGTGCCAAATCTGTGAACTAAAACTAAATGCCAAAAAAATGCATTATTGTATCCTTTGGGAAACCCAGTACCACAGTAAAGTACCATATTGACAATAAGCACCTAAGAGTCAACCCTGCAGTTTGGGATTCAGGAATATATGTGGACAACTTTACATTTGACCAGTATGAGTCCACAGCAGTAAGAAAGGCCTTCTACGTTGCATAAGCAAAGGGGTAGCCTCCAGGTCCAGGCATGCCATTGTCCCCATTTTCTCTGCTCTCATCAGGCCAGCCATTAAGTGCACTGTTCCTTTTGGCATTTATCTGGCCAGGCATATGTGACATCTTGAACACCCACAGAGGCTGCTCACAAAGATTTCAGGGCTTTAAATATACGTTCTACGTAGACGCTTCAAAGCAATGTCACTGTCTTCGGTATCCTACAGACTGCCGAGAGGGGACCTGTGCTTTGTTTATAAGGCATCCTCTGACCCTTTACAGATGGACCTACTACACATCTGCAAGTCATCTGGTATCGGAAGTACTTGTTCCAGGGACCTAAACCTCTTCTGTAACTTAGAGTGGTTTGGACAGACAGGTACATCTCTCAGAGGTTACCAGTATAGTCTGGAACAGACTCCCCCTCCATGTAAAACAAAGTTCATCCTTATCCATATTCAAGCATAACCCGACTCTAAAGATGGGAATAAGGACATTTATTAAACATCCAGTCTGAAAATTCTGCTTGAAAACTTCCTGGACTGTGTATGCACGGAATGAAAACCAACCTTCTGTCTTCAAAAAATCTAGCATGCACAGCCAAAAAAAAGAGTATTCCAATAAAAATAAATTTATTGTTTAAAGGACAAAGAGCCACCTATGCTGCTTTCAGTGTGAATCTGCACCTTCTTTAGCACATCTTAAGTGGAAACAGCACATAGCATTTAAATACTTTGAAAGGCACTGGCCTGTGTACCTCAAATTTAAAGAGACGGACCATTATAAAAAAACAACTAGTCTAAACAACCAGTGAATACCATCAAAGCTGTATCATGAGCAAAAAAAATGTGAGCAGAAAGGAATTTACATGTAAAGTTGTATTCTCAGTAATCAATCCAGGACTAAATAATGTCATAGATGTAATAATCCAAACTTATTCCTCATCATTTAGAAGTTTTTGTAAACCAAATTTAGTTGATGTCATGGGCATGATTTTATCTATGCCCATAAAATGAAAAACTGCTCAGATGTTTAATCTGATGTCTGTGTAATGCACTGTATAGCCAGTGACATTTTGTATCACTCATATGTTCTTAAATTCTGTTTTTTGACTCAACAGGAAGTCTTTCCTACATAAATGCCGAAAAGTTACACGTCACAAAATGTATAACCCATTCACAATTGCAGTTAACCACATCTGATTTCAAAATCTGTGGATGCATTGGCTGAAGTAAATTGACTTTTCTGACATATCTACATGCTGGACATGATCCACATGGAGAAGTACCCCTCAACATATCACCAAATAGTGATTTGGTTACTCAAGGGCAGACCTCTGTCTTATTTTTTTTATAAGTAGCTAGAAACTGTCCGACAGAGTTACCCTTCCTATGGGGTGTCCAACCTTTTCAGTTGCAAGGGCCGCATTGAGTCAACAGAAATGGTCTCGGGGCCGCATGTAAAATATATCATTGCAAACGGCAAGTGAGGACAAAAAAACAAAAAAGGGTCTCTTACGTAAACTGAAGAGCAAAAAAAAAAAGGTCTCTCACGTAGACTGAAGAGCAAAATACCCCAGGTACACGCAGACTAATACAAACTAAACTAAAGGATTCTGTGATAGGCTAGCTGTCTGCACACACAAACTCTAAGTTACTTAACTAGGCAGTCCCATACATTTTCTATTGTCAGTCACATAGCAGCTTTATATTTAACTAATGTTATAATAATATGAGTTCACATACAACAACATATCTCATTAGTTTCTTCGAAACTTGCTCAGAGACATAAAGGATGTGTAGTTAGAATAGTGACCATTCACTCACCCAGCACATAGCAGACTAGTAGTCATATGATTTCACTGACAACACAGTGTGTATGAACAGAGTTTGTAACATCACTACCGTAGAAGTCTGCTTATTGCTATAATTATAATAAATACATTTGCAACATTAATAAAGGAACGTCTGGAAAAATCAAATGATGCTGGTGATACTCTGCTATATGCAACAGCTTTGTAACATTTAGCACTGCAATACACACACACACACACAATTCATACCAGTAATGCTTACATATTGCAGTCATTAAAACACAAGCTGAAGACGCTGAGGTTGTATTGCAGATTAAATAATTGTGCCAAACACAGTACCTGCAGCCAGTACTTGCTTTTTTTCTATCTTTCTAGCACTGCATGCCATTATATTTACTTTTAATGTTGCACAAACATTGTTGGCAGTTTCTCCGTATTTGGCATGTGTTGTAAATATTTTTTTCTCAGAAGTAATTGTGATAACTGTAAATGTGAGTATCCAACCCTATCTACAGGAAACAGCAATGTACTTGAGTGGTTCACTCAGGAACACAGCAGTATTCTGAAGGACTTTAAAAAAAAAGCACACAGTAGAATAGCATTCAAAATGTATGTACTTTTATTGAGCTTTACCATTCATGCTTCATTGTTGCAAAGTAGACATTTATAAGCAGGGTGGTAGGTGCTTGGTTTATTTTAAAGCTCGTAAGAGGACTCTGAACTTCCCCCATGTACACACACACACACACACACACACACACACACACACACACACACACACACACACACACACACACACACACACCAAAGCAAATCTTGATTATTTATTGTTCTTGTGCTTCTGTTATTTAGTAAAATACACATTTCTTGATTGGTATCCTTCCACATTATCCTGACTCCATATAAAATTAACACAAGTTTGTAGGTACCTAACATTTTCAGAAACATTTGATCCTTCCTTGAAACAGGTCTAGGCATCCTTGTAGATTAGAGCAGTGTTGTGCCTTACAGTTACTAGTTAACACTAAGACTAATCTAACGACTTACCTGTTACTGCAGGAGATGTGTAGTGTAGTCAGTGTATATAAATAAAATAAATATTACAATCCCCCTCGCTCTCAGTTCTTTCTTCGCCGTGATCACAATGCTCTTCCTTCACCTGTTGATCATGAATATATCACGCGACGCAAAAAATGGCGCTTTGGCGCATGCGCATACCAGCGGAAAGACGCTGGCATAAAAAAAAAGTGAAACATGTAATGTGGCGCATGCGCATAAACGTTAAAGGACGCGAACGAAAAAAAAAGTTTAATTTCTACTTTAAGGGGTACTTAACGGGTCGCGGGCCGCATGGAAGAGCTCTGAGGGCCGCGGGTTGGACACACATGCTATATACCAAATTACAGTCATTTGGAATCAACGCAGCAATATCATTATCAGCTTGTAATAACCCCCAATAGTTGTCTACTAAAGTTCTTAAATCTGCCACATTTTAAGCTTATGTTGTTAAAAAATATAAAGGAGTCTGACCTTTAGGAGGTCTTTCTATGTAATTTAAAAGTTTTATCCTATCCTTCAAGTAAGCTTTATGCTGTCTTTAAACACTGAATCTCTTGTATAACCTTAGTTCAACAGCCTGTCTGTCAGTCTGTCAGTTCTTCAGAATGTAGTTGTTAATTATTTCTGGAACAAATAAATTTGATTCTATAGAATTGAGAAAAGGGTACACTGTCACAGATGTTCTTAGGATGATTACTGGCAGGTAACAAATAAGAATTCTTATGCAAAGTTTTACAATATAGTGTAGTATTAACACCACAATTTTCATATTTTGAAACTAGCACATTCAAATAATTCAAATACAAAATGATATTTAAATCATATTCATCAATAAATTAAATTCTCCATTTGTTCTCATTTAAATAAATACATTTTTTGCAGTTCTACTATATCCCCCTCCAAAATGAACCAAAAAGATCTTAATAATGGCACCACATGTCCATTGAGCTTATATAAAGATTGTGGCTATCATCTTTGATAAGCATTTCCTCCAAATATCCTATAATCAGCATCAGTGGGGGAAAATGTAGCCCCATGGCAGTACCTTGACTTGCCCATAACATTCATACTCTCATTACAGCCGAGTGCCATCTGCCGGCGTTTCTGCAGTTACCTCCTACTGCTCCTCTAGGTGTCAGATATTGCCTGTTCATATTTGTATTAATAATTCCAAATCCGTGCTACACACAAAGTATCAGAATATTTTATCTTGAAGCATACATGATGGCAAACACAATTGTTTTGATATTTGAACTCTGTTAATGAGCATTTGTTAGAACTGTAAGGTGATAACTTCATTTTTTAAAGGCAGAAGCCACACCCACTGGGAGTTAAAGGTACACACTCAAAAGAGCTGTATTGGAGGGAATAAGGTAAAAAATACATTTTTAGTCAGAACCAACTCAGTCATACACATCAAAAAGCCCAGCATATATAACTAAGATTTTTCTATCCAATATAGCAACTCTTGCATACCTGCCCAATGTGGTACTTGTATGTGTCAAGATTTAACATCCAGCTTATATAAATACTACATTTTTCCTAATTGGACATCTAACATAAGTTGTAAAAAGTTAGTAGATCTTGTAATCTAGATCTCAAAACTGTAACAGTAACTGAATGGGTTATATATATAGTGACTTGTAACCGTTCTGGATTTTATGTAGGAAAGACTTCCCATCAATTCACAACCAGATCTTAGAACATAAGAGTAATGCAAAATGTCATTAGATATCCAGTGCGTTGTACAGACATCAAGTTAAACAGTTTTTATTTCATGGGTATTGATAGAATCATACCATGACATCAACTAAATCTGTTTTATAAACCTTCTATCTCAGAAGGAATAATTTTGGATTACCACACTTGGAATATTAATTAGTCCTAGATTGAATGATCAATAACACCACTTTATCTTTAATTTTTTAATCACATTTTTATATGGTAAATAGTTTTGATTGTGTATTTGTATAGATTTATTTGTTTGTATAATAATCTTTTTAAATGGGAGATACATTATCAGTACCTTTCAGGGTATTTAAATGTTTTATTTTGTTTTCACTTTAGTTTTACTGAAGAAGGTCAAAGTGAAACCAGTATACGTGAATCTTTGACATTGTAACCATAAATTTATTGGGATTTTGTCTATGCATGCTGGAGTTTTTGAAGACAGAATGAGGAAATTTACCTCAGGTCTGTCCCTTTGTGCTACTTACAGACAGAAGTAGCACCTAAATGCATTTCCTACGATATGACCCCCATAAGCACTCAATGGTATTCTTAGAAATAATCACTGTCTCAGCCAGAACTAATCCCTGTCCTATAGGTAGTATAGAAATAATCAGTCAGGCTTAAAATGGCCTTTAAGGGCAGCTAGCTTAGTATTCACCTACTAACCTATAACATGAAAAGCAGTTAAGTAGCTGTTCAAATTACTTTAGTAATGTAGTCACTGATTCACTACACTGTTATCCAATACAGGGTTACAGAGTCAGACCCTATCCCAGAAGGCAGAAAGCATACTGCAGGAAGTCAGTTCTGGATGAAGCACTGCTGTATCATGCAACACACACACACACACACACACACACACACACACACACACACACACACACACACACACACACACACACACGCAAAACTAAGAGCAGCTTAGAACTTAATCAGTCTAGCTGCCACATATAGAAAACGGAGACCTCAACAAACATCCATGTGGACACAGAGAGCTTTCAAACTGTGAACAGATGGCGCTCCTGTCAGGATTTTAATTGGGGAACCAACCACTGTGAAGCAACAGTGTGGATTCTACAGCTGCTGCACCAATGTGCCACCCTTTTACAGGAGCAGCAGCTGTTCATTTTCATATTCAGTCAACATTTTGTTTTTGTTAACTTCTGAAAGGAGGTTTAAATACATTGTTTATTAATCACCTTTTAGAACTGGACTGCATAATGTATGACAACACTAATGCTCATGAAGTGGGGCCCTAAGATATTGTTTCTGAAAATCTAATACAGCACTGCTGACTCTTAGCAAAGATATACAACCCCAATTTAAATCTGACGAATGTGCATTTTTAGCTTTGACAACGTCCAGTATTGTAGTCAGGAGGTTAGAAATCCTCAGCCCTCTTCAGAAGTATAATATCAGCCAGTTTTGTCTTCACATGCTGCCTGCATGCATTTTTAACAACTCCTAAAGATTTCACTTTTGCTCTGCAAAATCAGCTTTGCAACAGCACAGGCAGCTTTTACTCTCTGTATTTTTAATATTAGGTTGGAAGTCTTGTGAGCCACTGTCTAATATAATAGCATTAACTTTGCAGTTTCAGATATGTTGTTAGAATTAAAGTATATATCTTCAGAAAACCTCAAATGCAGCCAGATGTTTTGCATGGGACATTTCTTATATATCCCGTCCCTCATCTGTGTTTCAACTTGTTTAGATTTAATTACATTTTTTCTAATCAACTACTTTTATTATGGTACAGCCTACTGGTTTATATTTCTTTTGATTAACACACCTCTAGCTTGTCTAACCTTACTGATTTTCATTGACTTTCTTCCGTTTCTAGTGTTGGCCTCATTGGCAAATTCTTACATCAACTGCCTTGACACTGGAAATGTCATTTTATTGAATGAGGTATTTGAAACTGTGACCTGCGAGGAGGTATGCTTTACTTTATTTTATTTATTTTTATTTTATTTAAGTAGGATAGACTGAACCCAAAAGCCTTTTTCCCATGTGATTTTATTACATAGAACAGCAAAGCATTCAGAAAAAATAAACTGTTAATGTAATTGGCATAACTTAGTTTAAAAATTTGTACATAGTTCAGCAGAGCAGTTTATGTCTACAGTCGTTCAAATAATTAACTCAGTACAAATAGTAAGGTAGCCTAATTGGGTTCTTGTTGCATGTGTTCCAAATCAAAGACTAAGTGTTTTTTGCTATTGGAGGAGCTGTTTGTATTGATTATCTATTTTGCTGTTTTTGTAACCAGACAGTAAGGCGAACATCATTGAGTATAAGCTAACAGCTTTAAGGGCAGACCCAGGAAAGTTCATGTGTTAATAAATAGCTGAGTAAAACAAACACACACAGCTGCACACCTGAAACAACACCAATTAATAAAACCTTAGTAAAGATACAGGCGAAAAGGAGACAACCTTAGCAAAACAAAAACAGACTCACCAGGCTGTGATACTAGAGAGTTTTGTCCCACCAGAGATGAGGATAAGTAAAGAGAACAGTGCAGAAACTTCATCTCATGTTCTTTTTTTTTTTTTAAGACCATTTCTCAAGGTATTAAAAGGAGTCGGTCAGCAACACAGCCATTATTTCCAGACTTACACTGGAGGCATAAAAAGGTACAAGATTTAATTTCACTTGCTGTCAGAGCTTCACACTCTACAACAGAGAAATGTCATGCTTAACTTCACCTGCTTTGGGTTTTCCATAGACTAAAAACTCAAACTGATAATTGTACTGACTAAGGTAAAACAGATATTTTTTTAAGGCTTATGGTACACTTTATGCACATACAAAGTGTACAGACTGCTGCCATCAGCACAGGTAAAAAAATAATGTAAACTTTTCTGAAGAAAACCAAACTAGATTGATGCCTAAAATGTACGGCATTGTTCAAAAATAAATATTTTCAGTAAATGAGGTTTCTGGTACTATTACATGATATTTTAGCATAGATTGTGTCATATTACATTACATAACCCAGCCACTGGGAGATGCACAGGCCAGTGTGTTTCTTCGTGCTGGTGCCAAACCCGGATTAATGGGGAGGGTTATGTCAGGAAGGGCATCTGATGTAAAATTTTTGACAGATTAAGTATGGGGACAACAGTACAGATTTCCATAATGGAATCGCTCAAGAACTGGGATAACAATGACCGCCTCCAATACTGTTAGCCAAAAGGGTGCTGTTGGAAATTGGGCTACACATGAGATGTGTAGAAATAACAGTTTCAAGGGACAATAAAGAATGCTCCTTTCTTAAGGGAAAGACATGTACTTGCAGTGGAATGCTAGATAAAGAATAGACAGTTAGGCACTGTGAAGCATTTGCAAGACGAGGTCTGAGAACCAAGGCTAAAGAGGCATTAAAAACTTTGCAGTGTTTTGGTATTATTAGGAAATACCTCAGACATAGTCAGCTGAGTCAGTAAGTTAATTTTTGGACTGCTTTGATAAAGCTCTTGCAGAACAGACACTCGGGCCTGACTACAGAAGTCAGGTTGAGTATCCATACTATTTAGGAGGAAAAGACTGTTTCAGCTGATATTATTCAGGAGAATCAGAATATACGTGCAGAAACTTTGGATATATTTATCAGCACTATTAGTGTTGTCCCAGCATTCCAGAATTTCTACAGACTTATTATTTATTGGCAGTGTTATTGCAGACAGTATTCAGATATTGTTAACATCTGGTAAACCAACTGAATTACAGCGTGTGCAGAATTCATTCTGAAAAGTACAAAAAGGCTTGGCCCATAAAGGAGAGACTGGCAACTGTTTGAGACAAGTTTGGGTAATTATCAAATAAAGCACCTATAGGCCTAACAAAGCAGTAGGAAGATTACTTTATAAATGCTCTGTATTTCAAACTTGAAACAAACTCCCAACCAATTTACATTCTATCCAGTCTCCAATTCATTTAAAAAAAGAATTGAAGAACTACCTTGCTAACCCTCCTTCCTGCATCTGCCACCTCCCTACCTAACTATATACTTGCCCAACTGTTAGACTACAGCAGTTCCTCCCCTCTCCCTGCTTTAATACAACTTTATAAAAACTGCTACTGTGGGCACCTCAGCTGTACCGCTGAGCAATACTAAACTTAAATCTCTTCATTTCGCTTCCTTAGCTAGTAACCCCCCCCCCCCCATCTCTCTTCTCATTTCTGCTTTTTTTTCACTCTCTGTACTCTTCTAATCTTTCCTCCCACCCCTCTACTTCTAACCTTCATTTAATTTCTTCTTGCTCTCTACCACCTTGGTTTTAATCATTAATGATTTTAAGTGCATTATGTTGCTTTTTGTAAATCTACATTTTTACTACAGGTTTCTAACTCTTGTAGTTTTTAGCTGTTGTTTTTGTTGAATTTTATGCTTCGTTAATGTCCATTTCACATGATATGATGAAATGTACTCATATTCATATATAACATGAATGTATGTAGTTATCTATGCAAATTCATATTAGTTGTGATGTAACTTTGCTGTTGTTATTGTTATTTTATTTATTTATTTATTTTTTGTTTGTGTGGAACTTTTCTCCTTGGGTCTCCACTGTAAATGGTCCACCAGCCCAGTTGGACTAACCTGGATAACAAAAGACAAATAAATAAGTAAATAATAAAATAAAAGGCATTCATTCCAGTCTCATTTCAGTTGTTTCCAGTTACTTTCCGTATACTGCAGTCTTATCAATTCTTTCATCTGGTAAGTAATGAGATAGGAAACCTCCAAATGCTGGATACGATCCAATTTGGCTTTGTCAGTGGCTAGTCATGCCTACGGAATATGGCTGATTCCTTTGAGAAAGTTATTAAGGCTGTGGATGAGGGTAAAATAGTACATACTGCTTACCTTGATGTAGCCAAGGCATTTGATACAAAACTCTCACAAAATTGGGCATAAATCCTTAAGTCATCAGATGTGGCCAGTTACTAGCGGTGTACCATAGGGCTCAGTGCTGGAACCACTCCTGTTCGGACTATATTTCTCTGCTGTCTAGGCTAATGTGGAAAGCCTCAGGATGACGTAACTTGCTGACGACTTACAAGCTGGGGGAATCATTGAATCCCCCAACCATGTTGTTATCCTTCAGGAGGGTCTAGATCAGACAAATGATTGGTGTCAGAATGATGGCCTAGAACTAAATGTGAAAAAAAAAAAAAGTTTTATCCTACCCTTTGGAAAGTCAAATAACATTGCAAATAGCAACATCAGTAGCACACCCCTAACATTAGACTCAGAGGTGAGAGGTGTAGGTACACAGATAGATAGCCTGAACCTTGACCGCCCATGTGTTCACACTGGTGATGAAGTCCTTCTATATGGCACAATTTATAAGTAAAGGTATGGCATCCAGATATAAGGAAATTATAATTCTGCTGTACTCTGCCTTCATTAGACCAATAATTGACTACAGTGCACCATTTGGCACGTACTTGACTAGACACTTAACAGCTGGACTGACCTCAGAATTTCCTCAAAAAGAAAATGCTGGGTGCAAACAAAATGTCCTATGCAGATAGAGTAAAAGCCCTATCCCTTTATTCTGTCTCCTAATGACTGTTAAGGGGTGACCTTTGCTGGGCTTAAAAGGCACTCACAAATCCAGCCCTGATGGAGTTGCTCTACATCCAGAAATCAAACAGCACAAAGGTCACCTGATCTAGGGATCTAAACTTATTCAGCAACTCAAACAAAACACACTGAGAGACATATAAGTGTCTCAGAGGTTACCCCTTCTTTGGGACAGGCTTCCTATTCACATTAAGCAGAGTCCTTCCCTGGCCCTCTTCAAACTCAGTTTGGACCAATGGATGGGGAATCACAGATTCACACTTAGGGTAGTGCCTCTCTGTCCTTTATGAACACAGGAAATATGCAAGATACTCTGCATAGGCACAAGTCCATGCCATCCTCTTGCCCCTTGGGGCGATATTTATGGTAAAATCAGGTTTTATTGGCTAGGCAAGTAAGGGCTCTTAAACTGTTAGCATAGTAATCTCTTATGACAGCAAGACAGCCAACTACAGGAATAATCTTTTGAACAAAAGTTGTATGAAAAGGCATCATGACAAAGAATGTGATGGTGATGTATCTAAACTCAAAATATCTAGAATGAAGCATATTGATAAATTCTAACCACATTCAAAACTAGTGCAGCCCCACCTCTACCTCCCTGCTAAATATGTATACTAACTGAGGTAGCACAGTAGTGGGGAAGATGCATAAATCCTTCTTTAGTTTAACTTCAGTTTTGTGTGTAGATATTTTTGAGATTAGATTTTTTTGTCAGTTTATTTTGTGTATAAATATTTGTGAATTTAGATCAATTTAAGTAGACAGACACGCACACACACATATATATATATATATATATATATATATATATATATATATATATATATCAGTAGGTTTGCAGTTATTTACATTTATATGTGCATGTGCATTTTAGAAATACTGCCATGTAATTATAGGATCTGTTAACAGGATGGGCACTAGCCTAAATAAATTTAACACATTGTCTTGGGAGAGAAGTCATTATTGCTTTTTTGACTGTTTTTGGAATGCCAGAAGGTAATGATAGTGCTTCATACATGCTAGAACATATGTCGCACTCTGATAATGCTGTTTTCTTCCCTTTGAAGTAAGATGGTTGGCAAGTCATCAGATAGCACAATTAAGACACCTGTGGAGAGTCATGACTACTAGCTGGGCCATAACTGCTAGCCCATCACTTTTTGTCATACTTTCTTTGCCTTTGGCTTTAGTGCAACCCCAAAGCAAACTCATGTACTTAGGAATCCTGATGTTTGCATTGTCCTTTCAGATGGTATGAATGCCATTTCCAGCTGTGCCACTCCCTTCCTATCAGAAGCAGTAAGGTTCATTATTAATTCAACTAACTTCACACATCATACTTTCTGTAGTCATTCAGACATACAGTGGGTATAAAAAGTGTACACACCCCTGTTAAAATGCCAGGTTTTTGTGATACAAATAAATGATGCCACAATAAATCATTTCAAAAGTTCCCCCCCTTTAATGTGACCTATAACCCGTACAATTCAGTTGAAAAACAAACAACTCTGTTAGGGGAAAAAATATAAAAAATAAAAAATGTACAATAAGCTGGTTGCATAAGTGTGCACACCCTTAAACTAATACGTTGTTGAAGCACCTTTTGATTTAAATACAGCATTCAGTCTTCTTGGGTAGGAGTCTAGCAGCATGGCACATCTTGACTTGGCAATATTTGCCCACTCTTCCTTGCAAAAGCACTCCAAATCTGTCAGATTGCGAGGGCGTCTCTTGTGCACAGCCCTCTTCAGGTGACCCCCTCAGATTTTCTATTGGATTTAGGTCTGGGCCATTCCAAAACTTTAATTTCCTTCTGGTGAAGCCATTCATTTGTTGATTTGGGTGTATGTTTGGGGTCATTGTTGTGTTAAAAGGTGAAATTTCTCTTCATCTTCAGCTTTCTAGCAGACACCTGAAGGTTTTGGGACAAAAGTGACTGGTATTTGGAACTGTTCATAATTCCCTCCACTTTGACTAAAACCCCAGTTCCAGCTAAAAAACAGCAACCCCAAAGCATGATACTGCCACCACCAGCATGCTTCACCATGGGAATGGTGTTTTTTTGGTGACGTGAAGTGTTGTTTTCGCTCCAAACATACCTTTTGAAATTGTGGCCAAAAAGTTCAACCTTGGTCTCATCAGACCATAACACATTTTCCCACATCCTTTTGGGAGACTTGATATATTGTTTTGCAAATTGCAGCCAGGCCTGAATGTTTTTCTGTGTACAAAAAGGCTTCTGTCATGTAACCCTATCCCATAGCCCAGACATATGGGGAATATGGGAGATTGTTGTCACATGTAGTACACAACCAGTACTTTGCCAGAAATTCCTGCAGCTCCTTCAGTGTTGCTGTAGGTCTCTTTGCAGCCTCCCTGACTAGTTTTCATCTTGTCTTTTCATAAATTTTGAAGGGACGTCCACTTCTTTGCAACGTCACTGTTGTCCCATATTTTCTCCACTTTTTGATGACTGTCTTCACTGTGTTCCATGGTATATCCAAAGCTGTGGAAATTGTTTTGTACCCTTCTCCTGACTGATACCTTTCAACAATGGGATCCCTTTGATGCTTTGTAAGCTCTCTGCAAACCATTGTGTTTGCTGTAGCAGGCAACTGAGTAAATGTCAAGAAAATCCTACTAGGACAGCTGAACTTTATTTGGGGTTAATCAGAGTCTCTTTAATTGATGGCAGGTGTGTACCCAAGAAGACTGAATGCTGTAATTAAATCAAAGGTGCTTCAGCAAAGTATTAGTTTACAGGTGTGCACTTTTATGCAATCAGCTTATTGTACATTTTTTATATTTTTCCCCCTAACAGATTTGTTTTTCAATTGAATTGTACAGGTTCTAGGTCACATTAAAGGAGAGGAAATTTTTGAAATGATTTATTGTGTTCTCATTTTTTTTATATCACAAAAACCTGGCATTTTAACGGGTCTATATTATGATATCGCACGCTCACAATGGCGAACAACACATAATCGATCCTATGTAAGCAAAAGCTTACAACATCGAATTTTTTCCAAGAGAAAAAAAATCACTGTTCTGAAATAAAAAAAAAACAAAACTTTAAAACATTGCATAATGTGGAGGGCTTCGCCACCCCCCCCCCCTACTTAAATATACCAACTCCGAGATCGCACTGCAGTGCCGAAAACAGCAAAGTAACAAAAGTGGCCAAGCAAATTCTTTCCCTGGGAAAGAATTAGCTGAAAAGCCGCTTTGCTATTTTGCCTTTTCACGCTTTTCGGTTCGATGAAGATGCATTCGACAAACTTCGTCTGTGATGTCGTCATAGGGAACCATTTTAACAGGGGTGTGTACAATTTTTATATCCACTATATGCATTCTGTGTTACCTTCTGAATTAATGAGGTTTTATTTGCTCACTTTAGAGTACATGTTCTTTTTTAATATGTATGAGTCACATGAAATACCTCAGCAGACAAGGTGTCTGGCCTACACTTTGATGTTGCTTCACACTACTTTATATCAGACAGTTTTGCATTTGTATTTCAATGCCAAGAGCACATCTATTTTCATTTCTTTTTTTTCTGTTTGACATATCCCAAGGATGAGTCCCTCCGTATTGGACCAGTACTTTTTGATATGCACATGCTTGGTCCCAAGCATCTTATTCACCAGATTGATCACTTGTACTTTTGCATTTCAGTTGAATGAGTCATGGCTGATGCATACTACCCAAGTAAATGTAGTGTAACCATGGAGCCTCTTAGTTATTTTTTTTTCATTCTTTGGTGTCTGGTTAGAACACTGATCACAGTGGCATTTTTAACAAGCAGGCAAGGTAGACACAGCTGGTACAATACATCAACTGCATTGAAATTAAACATGGAGATCGACTGCCACAAAGTCATGCAATTCTGTGGTATTACTACTGTGGCATACAGAGTGAGTACAAAAATAAGATAGTTGCCATTTTTGTGTTATCTACCAGTAGTGTTAGTTAAAAACAACAGGGGTGCAGAAGGGGACAAGGAAGGAAACAGAAGATTAGTAAGGAGGAGACAATGTCAGGAAAAACATATGCATGCATCCATGTAGCCATTCCAATATATTTGACATATCACTCCTGTGGAACTGACCTAATATCCTTTTGAGCCATGTGGGCATGGTGCTGTTTGTAGTTACATGACATTAATAGCCACATTTGCATACATGTATAATGTACATCATGGTGTTTTTTATTTTATTTTACATTTGTTTACCGGGAAGGTCCGACTGGACACAGGTCCTTTTTCAGTGGAAGCCTGGGGAGAAAATCTGCAGATAAAATTACATAGTTCAACAGGTAGAAACCATAGTTATATGATATAGATATTTACTAGTACATAATAGATGGGATAAGATAACATATAGCAAAGCACAATGAGGAACATTGGCATATAGTTTCATATGTAGGTGGCACCAATATAATACATATCTTACAAGTTTTGTATTTTACTAAATAAAATTAACATTTTTTTTACATCCATTTAGATGATGCAGGTATAGAAAACACACTAAGAAGAGTATTTGCTCTAATATGGGATACATTGAGATTAGGTTTAGATGAGGCAATAGGTAGTTCAGTATTGTTTATCCTGGGGAGTCACAGGAGCATAACCAGGAATTCATATAGTGTGCTTTGAGGAGCTTTTTGGATTGAGTGTTGGAGCACATGGAGGTTAGCTGGCCAGGTAAAGAAATAGATTATAGAAATAGAATAGCCAAAGAGAGATTTCCCTGCCTCACTGATATGTTTGATGATATCTAGGCAGTTTTGGGTGCTAGATCTTAAGGTTTTAGTAGTGAAATTAAGGTATAATTAGGTTCTGTAGTTTTAGCTGGTTGGTAGTATATTTTGTGTGCTAAAGACAATTGGTTGAGTTTCAGTAGCTGTGGTAGCTCAAGCCAGCCCAGTTGCTTGAGAGCTACACAGTGATTGGTCCTATATGGCTTCTCAGTAGCAAATCTAGCATTCCTGTTGTAATGGAATTCTAATTTGTTTAGGTTTATTTTGTGGAGGTTAGTAAGTATTGGGGATGCATAGAGGAGGGTAGACAGCAAGTGTTTCTTGGCTGTGGTAGCTTTCATTTTAGTGAGAAGTTGTTTGTTGCGATAGAGGAAACCAAGTATTTTGTAAGCATTTTTGATAGTTCGGGCTATATGAATGTCATATTTAAAGTTGCAGTCTATTTCTACACCTAGGAGTTTAGTGTGGGACGTAGGGGTGATTGTGGTTTTCTTTTTGGATATGATGGTAAAGGTGTCATATAGGGGAGAGGATCTATAAGTGCTGAAAAGAAGTAGTTTTGTTTTATTTGGATTTAGGATTAGCTGGGAGTTGGTGAACCAGGTCTCAGCTAGTGAGAAGAATTGTTGGGTCCGGAACTGTAGTTCATCTAATGTTTGGGCTGTGCACATGAGGGTGGTGATATCAGTGTATTGTACTACTGAAGCATTGGGTGTTGAGGATAAGAGCTGATTGGTAGGTAAATAGAGATAACAGTAGTGGGCCAAGAATTGGAGCCCTGAGGGACACCTAAGGTTACTGCCAAGAGAGAGGATAGTTGGTTCTGCCATTTCTCTGCTTGTAGATGTCCTGATAGGTAGCTTTTGAACCATGATATAGAGGGGGAGCTAATATTTAAGGTGGCTAGTGTATTAAGGAGTCTATTATGGTTGACCATGTCGAAATCTTTAGACAGCTCTAAAAAATGGCAGAAACTAGTTGTCCCTTATTTCTGTGATAGTTAACTGTGTTGGAGAAGGACATTAGAACTGTTGTGGTGCCGTGGAAGGGTCTAAAGCTGTGCTGATTTTTAGATAGCAGGTTGCTTTTTAGGAGGAAGTCCATGAGTTGGGTGTGAACAATTCTTTCCAGAATCTTTGATAAGGGTGATAAAATAACAATTGGTTGGTAGTTATTGAGTTCTAAGGAAGTTCCTCCCTTGTTCAGAGGTATTATATGGGAGATCATCCATATATTAGGTACTTTACATTCTGCAATAGATCTGTTAATTAGAATGGCTACAAGATAGACTATGGCATCTGCGGCTAGCTGTAGGTATTCTGCTGGTAGATTATCTGTGGCCAGGGTGGTTGGTTTAAGCTTGTGGAGGAGTTTTAGAATGGATTTGGTTGAGGCTGGATGCAGGGTAAATTAGGTGGTATTATCCTGTGGGTTACTGCTATTCTGTGAGGGTGGGAGGTCGGCGCTGTTATTATTACATTGGGTATTTTGCAAGGGCTTGTACTGTTTCAGTGAAAATTTTATTGAATTGAGTAGGGATGATGTTCTTCGTGTTTCACTGTTGCAGTCATTACATTTGGGTTATCTGCTTACAGTAGCCCTCAGTCGGCCTGATTAACAAAGTCTTGGGTCTTACGTCGGTTGCTGCCTCTTCTTCCATGACGTCATGTCGTCAGGGGTGTAAAACATGGAGACGACGTCATTACATCAGTCTTTCTTGCCGTGCGGTGCCAGAAGCAGAAGCAATTCACAAGTGCCGGTCGGCCGCCTCCTGAAATTTTCATTTTCGAGTTTCCTAACCGAAATCTTCAACTAAAAGCTAAGTACCCCATTGGGGGGACTTTTTCTTGCTTTTAACCAAGTTCAGTAAAAGTAAATAATGATGAAAATCTAATACGGTGTAAGCACAAATTCCTCAGGAGTCGCTCATATGAAAACACAATTTTATTCCAAATGGTAGTAACATAACCTCTGGTTAAGTGCTTTCATCCATATATCAATGGACTTCATCAGAATGAATGAATGCTCCCTGAGAGTATGCAAGGTTTCACTAAAAGAGAAATCCTCTGTGGGGGAAGCAGAGGGAATAGAGTCCTTAGCATCAGAATCCCCATAGGTAGATAAGGGTAAATCCTGGTCATCAGAGGAAACAGAAATTTCAGAATCCTGGTTAGAAGTATCATAAGCAAAATCAGTCCTAGGTCTCTTAGAGGTGGAAGGTTGGCTTCCCCTGATTAAAGTAAACAGGTCTTCAGCCATTCTTATCATTTGTTTTTTAGTCATAGAGGCCTGAATGCGGTCTGGGCATAAGTTTTTTAGACATGGTTCAAGTTTTAGGCCTTGAAGAAGAAGAAGATGGTGTCAGTTTAATATGCAAGTCAGTAGGCCTGAATACACCCTCAGAAGCCGGAATCTAGCATGGCCCCGACTCTTTACCTCCTGCTTCCAGAAAACCTGACAGATATTACAGGGTTCCTGACTCGGCTGAATGAAGTCAGTTAATATATGGATGAAAGTGCTTAACCAGGGGTGATTTTATTACCGTTTGGAATAAAATTGTGTTTTCATATGAGCGACTCCTGAGGAATTTGTGCTTACAGCATATTAGACTTTCATCAGTGTTTATGGTCGTTGGTTTACGCTGGTTTTGATTTTTCTGTAAAAGTAAATAATTGCATTTCTTGTGGAAAGCAAATACCTCATAAAAATGTTCATTCGTACTCTATTCCTTGCCTAGGCTCTGACCACCACGTGCCTCGCTGTCGGTTTTGTGCCTTATTTAAACCACAAACTACCCATTGTCGGTATATTTGCACTTCTAAATATTTTGGTACTCAGTTCAATTATCCTGATATGTCTTCGGTAAGCCATCCGACTACTGACATTCCGATAAAACACAAAGATAAAGGACAGAGACAGGCAGCCCAGTTCGCCGGTACTCAGTGAGGCACTTTTGCAGCCCCTGATAACCCGCTACTTCAGATTCGCAGGCCTCTACTAAGACCCATTTGGAGTCCGGTATGCCGCAAGATGCTTCAACTGTAGAACCTGTGGATGTCTTTACCTTGGATGGGTCTGGAGCCGCTGTGCAGGCACCGGCTTCTGAGGGTGTATTCAGGCCTACTGACTTGCATATTAAACTGACACCGTCTTCTTCTTCTTCAAGGCCTAAAACTCGAAACATGCCTAGAAAACTTATGCCCAGACCACATGGTCAGGCCTCTATGCCTAAAAAACAAATGATAAGAATGGCTGAAGACCTTTTTACTTTAATCAGGGGAAGCCAATCTTCCACCTCTAAGAGACCTAGGACTGATTTTGCTTATGATACTTCTAACCAGGATTCTGAAATTTCTGTTTCCTCTGATGACCAGGATTTACCCTTATCTAACTATGGGGATTCTGATGCTAAGGACTCTGTTCCCTCTGCTTCCCCCACAGAGGATTTCTGTTTTGGTGAAACCTTGCATACTCTCAGGGAGCATTTTCATTGGGAAAGTCGGGATTTCTCTGATTCTAAAAAGAGGCTTAGGGATTTCTTACTCCTGCCCCAGCACAGGCCTTCAGCTATACCTCCTGTACTGGACATTGTTGATGATGCCTTTTCGGAATCTAGCATGACCCCGACTCTTTACCTCCTGCTTCCAGAAAACCTGACAGATATTACAGAGTTCCTGGCTCTCACAAGTTCTTTTTCAAAAATCCTACTGCGGATCCTGAAACCGTTTCACAGGGACCCAAGGGCATTAAAGGTACTACTGCCAAAAATCCTACCCCCTCTGATAGAGACTCCAGGGTGCTGGATAAATGGGGTAAGAAGGTATACGCTACTGCAATTTTGGCCATTAGGGCCTTGAATTGCCAGTTTCATATGTTAAAGTATCAGCAGCATATTATTGGATTGCTTAAACAGAAAGTGATGTTGATTCCTGATTGTGCTGAAAACAAGGATTTACAGGATTTAATGTATTCTGCTGAACAAGTTGGTAAACATACATTGCAATGTGGTTTTGATTCACTAGAGGCATCTTGCAGGGCTGCGGTAACTGGGTCTGTATTAAGAAGGCATGCTTGGCTTAATGAACAATCCTTGCCAAGTCATGTTAAAGCAAAATTACTGGATGCTCCCTTAAATCAGGACGACCTGTTTGGCAACAAGGTAGAATAAGTTCTTAAAAAGATGGAGGAAAAAGCTAAATCTATGCAAACTGTTAAAGATTTTTTACAAGTACAACCTCCAAGATTTAGTAGGCATTGGCCTTCTAAGAATTGGTCCTTTCCTGCCTCTTCCAGACCTTCTCAGTCCAAACCCAGATCCAGCAGAGCACCCAAGCTTCAGTCCCAGGGGACGCACAAGACTAAGCAGTGGGGAGCCTCCACTTCCAAATCTGGGAGTAATAAAACTCTCCCTGTACTGTCTCGATGACTTCTTTTTAAAACTTCCAAGCACTTCTCAACTGACTGCCCCCTTGGGGGGAAAGATTGCACTTCATGCAAAGAACTGGGAACTCATTACCCAGGACAATTGGGTTTTAAATATAGTGTCCCAAGGATACAGATTTCACTTCCACACGTTACCAACTCCCAAGCGGTTGACCGGATCTACCACCAAATCAGTGGGCAGTGACCCAAAAGCAAGTACTCTCTCTGTTGAGCATAGGGGCTTTTCATTTGGTTCCAGAAGAGGAAAAGGGACAAGGTTTCTACTCAAGATTTTTCCTGGTACCCAGAAAAGACCATTCATGGCATCCTATCCTGGACCTGTCTACTCCAAACACCTTTTTGGTGATTCCAAAATTCAAGATACTGACTCTTCACCAGTTGCTTCCTATGCTAAGCAGAGATGCCTGGTTGGCAACACTAGTTTTAAAGGAAGCATACCTGCACATCCCAATCAGGGAATCTTGCAGAAGATACCTACGCTTCAAAGCAGGCTGCATGCACTATCAGTTCTCCGCACTGCCCTTTGGCTTATCTACTGCGCCAAGGGTAATCACAAAGTGCCTAGCTCCAGTCATTGCATTTTGCAGGCAAAGAAATATTCAAATATACCCATACCTGGACGATTGTCTAATTCAGGCAGAAAACCAGGGCATACTTTTGAATCATCTGGCTTTTATACAAAGGGTGCTAACTTGCCTGGGGTACACCATAAACAAAAAGAAATCACACCTGGTACCCTGTCAACAAATTATATTCCTGGGAGCAAGCTTGAATACAACTTCCCAGATGGCTTTCCTCACGCCAGAGAAACAAATTCACTTGACAACCTACTTCAAACAAGTGGCCACAAAAATCCTGCTATCTGCAAGCCTTGAGGTTCATGGCCTCCTGCATTCTTCTAATTCCATATGCAAGACTGCATATGAGGAAACTACAGTGGTATCTAAAAAACCTATGGTGTCAACATTCTGAGGATCTAGAAGCAATGATTCCTATAATTCCTTGCCTATGCCTAGAATTCCTTTGGTGGGCAGAGGCCTGCCACCAAAACAAGGGTCTACCATTCACACTACCCCCTGCCGCCCAAACCCTAACAACAAACGCATCAGGCTATGCATGGGGGGTGCACCTGGCAGGGAAGTGCATTCAGGGCAAATGGAACCCAATTCAAATGCACCTTCACATCAATCATAAAGAAATGTTAGCTATACAGAATGCTCTGACAGCCTTCAAGGATCACATTCTTCCAGGACAATTAATGGTAAAGACGGACAACACCACTGTTATATGGTACATAAACAAGCAGGTGGGTACACATTCTTACCCCTCTGCAGACTAGCCATGGCATTGTGGAACACAGCCTTGAGCTACCAAGTGCATCTAGAAGCTCAATTCCTGCCAGGAAAACTAAATACACTGGCAGACAGACTAAGCAGAAACCTCGTGGAAACTGGAACAAAGGATTTTCAACATGTTGACAAGCAAATAGGGGAGCCCAAATAAAGACCTGTTTGCCTCCCCCCAGAACTATCAATTGGAAACATTTTGTGCAAGGACTCTCCACAGACGAGCTTGGAAAGTGGATACTCTGTCCTTCAGCTGGAAAAACTTATCAGTTTATGCCTTTCCTCCTCTGCCTCTGCTTTCCAAAGTACTACTAAAGATCGAACAACCAAACCAAGGATGATTTTGATTGCACCAAACTGGCCACGCCAACACTGGTACCTCCTTGTGCGCAGTGTGTCACTGTTGGCCCCATGGCACCTGCCTCATTCCTACCCTGCTGTCTCAGCAGGAGAACCAAATTCTGCACCCTCAGTTTCAAACACTGAACCTAGCAGCCTGGCTAATTACCTAAGCTTTCCTTTACCATCCCCTCAGTAAACCAGTGATGGATGTCATTTTAGAGGCAAGGATGCCTAGTACTAGAAAATAATATGCTGAAAAATGGAAGAGATTCTGTGCCTGGAGTCAATCTCAAGGGATGAGCACAGTAGTGCCCAATTTACCTCAGATTTGCAATACTTAACTGAGATGCTTCACAAGGACCTGTCTTTTTCCTCAATAAAAATTCATGCCTCAGCCATTTCAGCTTATTATAACACAGAACATCCCCTCTTCTCTCATCCACTGCTCAAGCAGTTCTTCAGAAGGGCCAAAAAGTATAAGACCACCTAGGAGAGCTCCAACTCCAGCCTGGGACATTAACTTTGTATTGGAGAAACTCACACTTCCTCCTTTCGAGCCAGCTGTTACTGCAGATTTAAAATTAATTTCTTGGAAAACAGCTTTCCTTTTAGCCATCACTTCAGCAAGAAGGGTATCTGAATTACAGGCCCTTATGGCAGTGGAGCCTTTCATCATCTTTCATGCGGACAGGGTGTCCCTCAGGACCAATCCCTCTTTCATGCCAAAGGTGGTATCCAGTGTGGCCTTTAATCAGTCCATTCATGTGCCAACCTTCTTTCCTAATCCACAGAACAAAGGGGAATGGATACTGCACTCCTTAGATGTGCACAGATAACTTAGATACTACTAGGACAGGACTAAACCTCAAAGGAAATCTGAACAACTGCTGGTGGCATTTGCTGCGGGGACAGAGGGGAAGGCTATTTCAAAGCAAACCATCTCCAAATGGATAGGCCATTGCATTCATTTCTGCTATAAGCACCATGGAAAACCTATCCCACAGGGGATCAGACCCGACTCAACCAGGGCTGCATCTACCTCTGCAGCCTTTCTCAGAGGCGTACCTACCAGGGACATCCTAGAAGCTGCTACCTGGAGTTCTGTAGATACTTTCAACAATCATTGCCATTTGCCAATTTTCTCTAAATCCAGAGCTGGCTTTGCCACTGCTAGCTGGTCCTAATGCTATCTAAATTCCTCCTGCCATCCTTAGCTTTGGGAATCTACCCAAATGTAATGACTACAACAGTGAAACACAAAGAACATAGTACAGTTGTGTACACTTACCATAAATGTAGATGTTCGAGTGTATTCATTGTTGCAGTCCTGGTTACCCTCCCTCCAGCCCCCTGACTTCTTTTGGCTATACTTCTTCTCTCCTTTTCAATGCTTAAAAGCTTTTTAGTGTATTTGCTTTTTTTGTTGGAGGTATAACCTTGTATATTTATAGATTTCATTGCTTCCCATTAGGGGGGAACCTGACATCTGGGGCAAGAAAAACTGATGTAATGATGTCGGCTGCATGTTTTATACCCCTGATTACCTGACGTCATGGAAGAAGAGACAGCAACCGATGTAGGACCCAAGACTTTGTTAATCAGGCCGACTGAGGGCTACTGCAAGCAGATAGCCCAAATGCAATGACTGCGACAGTGAATACACTTGAACATCTACATTTATGGTAAGTGTACACAACTGTACTTTCTCCTGGTTGTTTACTGTTATAGGTGCAGGGGTAGTAGACTTTCCTGTTTGTAATACAGAATTTATAGTGGCCCAGAATTTTTGATGGTTGTGGCTATGATTTTCTTCAAGGTTTTGATAGTAGTTGATTTTGCCAGACTTAATAAGCTTTTTGGCTTTATTCTTGAGCTCTGAGTATTTTTGTTTTGTTGATTGGGATTTGTTTTTGTGGAAATGTATCCATGCTTTGTCCATGTCTGTGAGGATGGATTTAGTTGTCTTAGTTACCCAGGGAGCATACGTGGCCTTTCTTCTAATTGTTCTGGCGGGTGCATGATGGTCTAATATTTGTAGGAAAGTTGAGTTGAAGTAGTGGACGGCCTCATCTAGTGACAGTGATGTTAGTGATTTCCAATTGTAACTCTTTAGCTCTACTGCTCATCCCATCTCTCCAGGAGTTAGGGAAAACTACCCCAGCAATGTTGAGCTTTCCATAAGCAAATAAAACCAAGAGAAGACATATTGTAAATCAATTTGTTATCCTTCTCAGCTATAGCGAGCATCATCTGCTCTCTCAGAGCCTTATTCTACATCTCTCTGCTTTTACTCTGATAGTAAATCTGTCACAGGAATCCTAAACATAGGAATATCTCCTAAAATTTAATATTATATTGTAGAGAATGAATGTATCCTATCTGTTAGTTAAAGGGGCACTGGCTCAGATTTTTTGCTAGAGGAGTTTGTTTACATTTTAGTACTCTGTAAGTCACATGTTCAGCTAGAGGCAAGGTTTTCAAATAGCCTTTTTAGCATACTGCAGGTCAGATTACACAAACTCTCAGTGGGGGGGTTTAGAGGAAATGCTTAGAACTTGCAGCTGCAGTTTGTCCTTTTGTATTTTCTTTCCCCCAATCATGAGCAATTAGATTAGCTGAATGACTGGATTTTACTCAGCTAGAGATGCTATCTTCTTGTCACACATAGACCTGGAGCCTCTTTAGCAATGAAGTGATAGCTACTTTACTATGTACTTGCTTTTGCAAATAAGTGTTCAAGCCTAGGCAATAGTATTTTTCATGCTTGTTGCTACAAATGTTTTTCCCTCCACTATCAATTATTTTTCATACAGTGTGTTCTTAGTGTTGCTTGTGTGTGTGTGTATGTGTGTGTGTGTGTGTATATATATATATATATATATATATATATATATATATATATATATATATACACACACACACACACACACACACACACACACACACACAGAGTGACAAAGCAGATAGCATTGTTGTCTAACAGAGCAGATTTGCTGGTTCGATTCTTGGCTAGGGGTGCTTTCTGTGCTGAGTCTGAAGAGTCAGTGTGCAGCATCTGCTTGCTTGGGTTTCCTCTTGGTGCTTCAATTTCCTCCCACATTCTAGAGATTTGTAGTAAGTCAATTGGACACTCAATATTGGCCATTAGTGGTAGCATGCGTGCAAGTGTGTGGAATGGAAGAACCGCCACAGAAGGACTCCCAAGTGATAACTCAACCCCAAGGGGAAAAATGGGAAAAAGGGTTGTGGTTGGACACACACACACACTCTCTCACACACACACACACACACACACTCACACACAAATGAAAATAAGTATGTTAAAATGTGAATGAAGAATGTTTTATGACCATTATTTGTAAATAGATTGCATATAAAGGTTAACATTAAATGAAAAGCTTTGAAGGAAAGATTATGACATGCTATACTATAAAAAAACTACAGTGATTTTGAATGAAAATAAGAGACGTCTTTCTTGATGCTAAGTTACCGGATATAACAAAGCACTTTATTTTTGCATATGGTGACAATAAGTGCATATGGGATACAATCACAGGAAAGACTGGAATTTTCACAGCTTGTTTCTAACACCTTTGGAAGGAAAATTGTGATAATATATTATCTAGCAGAAGTTGGGATTTGACTGAAATATTACATAGTGTTGTTGAGTTAGGCATTAATTTCAGATATCTATAATATGTAAATAGTGTATTCAATATGTGCATTTTTTGAAAATAGTTTCTGTACAAAAATAAAGAACCTCTGCACTGATTTGTTTCACAGGATCTTTATCATTCATCTAAGCTATGACCAGCTTTGGCAAATTGGCCATCTGTTTAATAATAATTAATCTAAAAGATGGCGTATCAGGAATGCAGCACCCCAGTAATGGTGTACTGCTTTGTCAGTACTGGAAAACATATCCAAACACCTCACGTGAGAATAGAACCAACAGCCTTCTAGTCTAACATAAGTCAAAGCTGAGTGTGCAGTCTGCTGCTGAGCTACTGACACTGAAAGTGACCATTTTCTGCATGCATATTTTCTTCCTGTATAATGTGAAATGTTTTTTTATTTGCTTGGCTGATTGTTTGCTCCTTGGATGGGTAGGGGGATGGCCCAAATGATCTATTTTTGGTAATTATAAGTGCCAAAGTCCAAACAGATACAAGTAAGATAAAATCATTATAGAGAAACATCTTAATGGCATAGATTTGAACTTTCTTAAACACATTATTCATAATATTATGACATTATTTGTGCAGGGGATGAGCCTTCCCTATACCATCTATGTGGGGAAGCTTACACAACCCCTTACCTATAAATGTAAAAACTTAGAAAAAACGTTGCAACTAAACACCCAAAATAGCAGCAAGAAAACAGGACGAGCAGTACTTTCCTTTTCTTATTCGCTCAAACGTACACTACTTCGTGTTTCTTCAGTAAGATTGATTTATTCCAAATGTTTGGAATAAATCAATCTTATTGAAGAAACACGAAGTAGTGTACATTTGAGCGAATAAGAAAAGGAAAGTACTGCTCGTCCTGTTTTCTCGCTGCTATTTTGGGTGTTTAAATGTAAAAACTTCTCAGCAAGCAAAAGGGAAACAGTTTGCCACACAAACTAACATCGCATGCTGACATTATAAGAATAGGAATCAAAGGAGTAAAACAGTAGCATCAGCGTATTAGGCACATGAAAATTATACCCAATCAGCTGGAGTTCACAGAGATGTAGGGATACACACAGGATATTCTGTGTTTATTATTATGGGAAAATAGCATGGCTTGTCTGCAAGTGAAATACCGGCTTTTAAAAGCCGGTATGACATTCATTCATTCAGGAGAGATCGTGATCTGCTGGTCGGAGGCTGTGAGGAGCTCTCAACTGTCCAGATTCTTGCCTCCTATAAAAAAATAGAGAAATAGTATATTTATACATTAAAACTGCAGTAAACTGTTTTCTAACAACAGTTGCTGCAGTTAAAACCAAACACAGAAATAGCTCCGTTGCTGAGGTTTGACTGCAAGTGAAATACTGGCTTTTAAAAGCCGGTATGACGATGTCCTTCAAGGATGCATCTGCAGTCATCACATATGGGTTGTCCTGCCTCAGGCAGCCCTTCGGTCAGCCGGATTCCAAAGTCTGGGTCTGGCCTCGGCTGATGTCTCACTTTCCCCGATGTCAGAGCGTCTGGGGTATAAAAGCATCAGCCGACGCCATCTTCCCCAGTCTTTCTTGCCGCATGGTGCCCGAAGCAGAAGCAGCTCGCAAGTGCCGGTCGGCCAGCTCCTGTGATTCAGCTACCGAAGACTTCGAAAAAGCTAAGTACCCCGTTGGGGACTCTTTCTTGCCTCAGCCGATGTCAGATAAAGTTAATAATTGTTTAACTTGTGGGAAACAAATACCTCATAAGGATTTCCACTCTTACTGCCTCCCCTGCCTAGGCCCAGACCACAACGTCTCGGCCTGTTCAGCCTGTGCTTCCTTCAACCGACGAACTCTTAGACGTCGGTCGGAGTTTGCAGAGGAATTTTTTGGGGCTAGTTTTGCTTATAAGATGCCGTCAGAGACTCCGACTTCACATTTAGTTAAAAAAACGGAAGAACAAGGACCGACACATGCAGACCGCGGATTCGGCTGAAACCACGGTCAGGCCTACCGCAAGTGTCTCGGTCTCGGCTGAAACAGAGTCCTTGGTACTTCCTATTACCGAAACCGCACAACCGACCACCTCGGCCCCGGAGGCCCCGGCCGAGTCGGTTATTGAATTACCTACTGAAACCGGTGTCCAGGAACCTTCCGACACCATTCCTTTAGACAAGTCTACCCCTGCACGTGGTGCAGCCAGACCCCCTGCTTCCATGTCCATTAAGGCTTTTTCTAGGGCTAAGGCTGCTAAACTTACTAAAGCTTTGCCTCCCAAGGTTTCCTTTCAGAGACCTTCTACTGGCTCTCAGATTCTTAGCCTAGCAGAGGATCTAATCTCATTAATTAGAGGTTCCCAACCTCATCCGGACAGGGGCTCTCAACCACCTCCGGACAAAAGGCCCAGGGTTGAACCCTCTGACCTCCAGTCCTCAGATGAGTCCACTGATGGTTCTGCTCTGTCAGAACACCAGGAGGAGGCTTTTTCGGCCTACGAGGATTCTGATGCTGAAGAATCTATTCCCTCGGCCTCCCCTCCTGAAGAGTTTTCCTTTGGAGAGACATTACACTCTATGAGAGAACATTTTCAATGGCAGGGTCAGGAATTCTCTGATTCTAGAAAGAGATTAAGGACCTTTTTACATTTACCTCAGCATAGGCCTTTAGCTATACCTCCTGTTTTGAATGTTATTGATGATGTGTACTCTGATGCTAGTACAGCCCCTGACTCTCTCCCTCCGGCTCCTGCCAAACCTGATAGGTACTACAGGGTCCCGGACTCACATCTACACCTGTACAAGGCCCACTCTGCTGATCCAGAAACTATTTCCCAGGGCCCAAAAGGGGTTGCAGCTGCCACTGCTAAAAATCCTCTATCCTCTGAAAGGGAGTCCAGAGCATTAGAGAGATGGCGTAAGAAAGTGTATACTTCTGCAACTCTTTCCATGAGGGCATTAAATTGTCAATTTCATATGATACAGTACCAAGAGTATTTGTTAGATGAATTGCATAAGAAACTGTCCTCTTCTGAACCCCTTGATCGCAAATCCCTTCAGGATCTGGTGCATAACTCCCAGCAGGTTAGTGACCATTTCTTGCAGTGTGGTTATGATGCATTGGAAGCTTCATGTAGGTCAGCTATGACAGGTGCAGTTATACGTAGGCATGCCTGGCTGAAGGAACAATCTCTGCCAGACCATGTTAAAGCTAAGCTTTTGGATGCTCCTATGGAAAAGCAAAAATTATTTGGTTCCACGGCTCAAGAGGTTTTAAAGAAATTTGAAGAAAAGGCAAAATCTGTGCAAACAGTCAAAGACTTTCTGCAAGTCCAACCACCGAGATTCAGCAGAAATTGGCCTACTAAGAATTGGTCCTTTCCGGACTCGGACAGATATCAGAGAGGCAGGAATAGGCGTGCCAGAGGTAGAGGGCAAGCTAGAGGCTCCTACAGAGGCCGTCAGTGGCAGCCTCCCAACCAGAGAGGTAGTGCAGGAACTACAACTGCTACACCAGGACAGACTCAATGACTTTATTTTGACTCCGCCGACCAGGGCTCAATTAGAAGCACCTTTGGGTGGAAAGCTTTCTTTATTCTCAAAAAATTGGCACAGCATTACAAGGGACACATGGACACTGCAAATAATAGACAAAGGATACAGGTTCCATTTCCACACATTGCCAAAAAGAAAAGGCATGCCAGACCTGCCACCAAATCAAAGGGCAGAGGCTTTGAAGCAAATTACCAACCTAATGCAAATGAAAGCCATAGAAAAGGTACCTGTTTCAGAACAAGGCCAAGGATTTTACTCCAGATTATTCCTTGTTCCAAGATAAGAAAATCAATGGAGGCCTATTCTCGACTTGTCCGCACTGAATACTTACCTCATTGTGCCAAAATTCTAAATGCTGACTCTACAGCAACTCCTTCCCATGCTGGGCAAGGGGTCTTGGCTGGTGACTCTAGACCTCAAGGAGGCATACCTGCATGTCCCTATTCGACAAAGCTGCAGAAGACACCTCAGATTTCTTGCAGGGTGAGAGCATTATCAATTCTCAGCATTGCCCTTTGGCTTATCTACTGCGCCCAGAGTATTCACAAAATGCCTGGCATCAGTAATTGCACACTGCAGACTTCAGGGGATTCAAATCTACCCATATCTGGATGACTGCCTTATACAAGCGGACAGCAAGCAAACTTTGTTAAAGGACTTGGACTATGCAATCCACCTGCTACAGGCCTTGGGATATACAGTCAACATCACAAATCAAGACTGGTTCCATCCCAAAGAATAACTTTTCTGGGTGCGGATCTAGACACAACCACCCAAATGGCCTTTCTCACAGAAGAAAAACAAAAACAACTACCGGATTACTTCAAGAATCTGACAAGTCAAACTCAGCTAACTGCAAGGAAAATCCTGCAGGCCCTGGGTTACATGGCATCTTGCATTCTTCTGATTCCGCAAGCAAGACTGCATATGAGAAAATTACAATGGTACCTAAGAAGTTTATGGACTCAGCACAGTCACAGCTTAGAAACTTTGATCCCACTCATTCCATGCCTTCAAAAGGAATTTCTCTGGTGGGCTCAAGCCTGCCAGTCGAACAGCGGGTTGCCCTTCAGCAAGCCAAGAGCCGACCAAACTATCACCATGGACGCTTCAGACTAAGGTTGGGGAGCACACATGGAGGGCAGATGTATCCAAGGGCTATGGTCACAAAGAGAGCTGCGCATGCACATAAACCAAAAGGAAATGCTGGCAGTGATACACGCAATCGAGGCCTTCAAAACTTTCCTTCATCAAGGTCACCTGCTCATAAGGACAGACAACACCACAGTTATGTGGTACATAAACAAGCAAGGAGGCACCCATTCCTACCCTCTTTGCAGACTGGCATTGAATCTATGGGATCTTTCCTTGAAACTCAACATACAGCTGCAGTCCCAGTTCGTGCCAGGGAAAGACAATATACTGGCAGACAGCTTAAGCAGAACTACTATGGATGCACATGAATGGATGCTGCACCCAGACATCTTCTTACTCATCACACAATCATGGGGAAGGCCAGAAATAGATCTGTTCGCTTCCCCCCACAATCATCAACTGAAGAAATTCTGCTCAAGGACATACCACCCACAAGCATGGAAAGTGGACGCTCTCTCTTTCAGCTGGAAAACTCTAACAGTGTATGCTTTCCCACCTCTCCCATTGATGACCAAGGTCCTACTGAAGATCAGGACAGAGCAGCCCAGAGTGATTCTGATAGCTCCAAACTGGCCAAGACAGCACTGGTACCCACTGTTAAAGAGCATGTCACAGATGAAACCATGGCCTCTCCCCCTATGGCCACTCCTACTGACGCAGCACAATTTCAGGACTCTGCACTCCAACCTGAAAACCTTGCAGCTAACAGCCTGGAGAATACCAGGACTCCTCCTCAGGATAACCTATCCCAGAGAGTGAAGGATATTATTATGGAAGCTCGCCGGCCTTCCACAAGGAGGGCATGTTCAGCAAAATGGAAAAGATTTCACACTTGGAACACAACAAAGGGCCTAGATGTGACAGTGATGAACATGGCACATGTACTGGAATATTTGGCAGAATTGTTCCACAATGGCCTGTCTTACTCTTCCATTAAGATACATGCCTCAGCAATCTCAGCAGGATACAATGTTAATCCACCTGTCTTCTCTCATCCTCTCTTAAGACAGTTTCTAAGAGGAATCAAAAACATCAATCCTCCAAGGAAACCACCTCTACCTACTTGGGACCTTAACTTCGTGTTGGAAAAACACTTCCTCCCTTTGAACCAGCAGCATCGGCAGATCTACAGTCTTTGTCTTGGAAAACTGCCTTCCTTCTGGCCATAACCTCAGCAAGAAGAGTATCCGAGTTACAAGCTTTAATGGCAGTGCAGCCATTTCTTATCTTTCATCAGGACAGAGTTTCTTTGAGGACCAATCCTACATTTTGCCAAAGGTGGTATCCAGGGTATCTTTGAACCAAGCTATTCACTTGCCTACATTCTTCCCACAACCACAAAATAAAGGGGAGAGACTTCTGCACACCCTGGACATACACAGACAACTGCGCTACTACCTGGACAGAACTAAAGCTTACAGAAAGACTGACCAGTTGTTTGTAGCATATGCTGCTGGGGCACAAGGAAAAGCAATTTCCAAACAGACAATTTCAAAATGGATAGGAAATTGCATTTGTTTTTGTTACTCCTTTCATGGAAAAACTGTGCCAGCTAACATTCGACCTCATTCCACGAGAGCCACAGCCTTCCTAAGAGGGGTGGCTACCAAGGACATTTTAGAAGCTGCTACATGGAGTTCCGTGCATACATTTGCCAAGCATTACAATTTACCTTTATACTCCAGATCCAGAGCAGGTTTTGCTACGGCAGTCCTGCAGGGTATCTTAACTACACCATCCTTTACTTAGTACCTCCACCCCCAGATTGGCTATGGTATTCTACCCATATGTGATGACTGCAGATGCATCCTTGAAGGACATAGTACAGTTTTGTACCTACCATAAATGTAGATGTCCGATAGGTATGCATCTGCAGTCAGGTTTACCCTCCCTCCTTCCCCTCTGTGGTATTCCTAGGGTGCTTACCCCTCTATTAGCTAGCTGGGGGAATCGATTATGGTGTATTTGTTTGTATATATATGTATATATTTTTGCAAAATGTTTGGAATTTTATTGCATTTCTCCAAATTTAGCCTTCCTAGAGGGCACCTGGCATCTGGGGCAAGAAAAACTGAGGAAGATGGTGTCGGCTGATGCTTTTATACCCCAGACGCTCTGACGTCGGGGAAAGTGCGAGATCAGCCGAGGCCAGACCCAGACTTTGGAATCCGGCCGACCGAAGGGCTGCCTGAGGCAGGACAACCCATATGTGATGACTGCAGATGCATACCTATCAGACATCTACATTTATGGTAGGTACAAAACTGTACTTTCAGGAGACATCGGATCGGCTGGTCCAGGGCTGTGAGCTCTCAACTGTCCATATTCTTGCCTTCTATAAAAAAATAATAGTGCATTTATACTTTTAAACTGCAGCAAACTGTCTTCCAGCAACAGTTGCCGCAGTTAAGACCAGACAGAGAGAGCTACTGTACCGACGTTTGGCTGCAAGTGAAAACCGGCTTTTAAAAGCCGGTATTTCATTCAGGAGAGATCGGGATTGGCTGGTCGGAGGCTGTGAGGAGCTCTCAACTGTCCAGATTCTTGCCTCCTATAAAAAAATAGAGAAATAGTATATTTATACTGCATTAAAACTGCAGCAAACTGTTTTCTAACAACAGTTGCTGCAGTTAAAACCAAACACAGAAATATCTCCCTTGCCGAGGTTTGACTGCAAGTGAAATACCGGCTTTTAAAAGCCGGTATGACGTTCAGGAGACATCGGATCGTCTGGTGCAGGGTTGTGAGCTCTCAGCTGTCCAGATTCTTGCCTCCGATAAAAAAATAGAAAAATAGAGTATTTAGACATTTAAACTGCAGCAAACTGTTTTCTACCAACAGTTGCTGCAGTTAAAAGTAAAACCAAACACAGAAATAGCTCCGTTGCTGAGGTTTGACTGCAAGTGAAGTACCGGCTTTTAAAAGCCGGTACGACGTTCTGGAGATCGGGATCGGCTGGTCCAGGGCTGTGAGCTCTCAACTGTCCATATTCTTGCCTCCTATAAAAAAAAAATAAAATAGTACATTTAAACTGCTGCAAACTGTCTTCCAGCAACAGTTGCTGCAGTTAAAACCAGACAGAGAGAGCTACTGTACCGATGTTTGGCTGCAAGTGAAAACCGGCTTTTAAAAGCCGGTATTTCATTCAGGAGAGATCGGGATTGGCTGGTCCCGGGCTATGCAGACCTCCCAACTGTCCAGATTTTTGCAGACTATCCAGATTTTTAGCTCATATTTTTGGTCCGTTCTTCATTAATTTGGGGTTTTGATGGCAAATCACCCAGGGCTGCAGCCAATAAATAATAAAGTATATTTTAATGACAGACATGATATGCTTCAGAAAAAAACACGCTATCACTAATCCTGTTATTCTAACAATGTTCTAAGTTTATTGGGTCCATGTTTCTCTGATTATTGTGCTAAAATTACGAGGTATACTGTTGCCGCCCTTGCTTTGTCAGTGTGCTTTTTTACCATTGCTCTTGGATCAGTCTTCTAAAATGTAGGAACTAGAGAGACAGTCTTGCAGTTTATACAGGGAAAAAACTGCAATGGGAATAGGATATAAAGTGATTGCTGAGCAGGGACTTACTGTGATCTCGCTAACAAGGTGGGTGGGATTGTTAGGATGTCATTACTGATGTTACAAACAGGGAGGTGATTAGCTTAGGGGGTGGTAGTGTTTTCAGCTTCGGTCCGAGGCAGAAGTGTGTTTTTTAGAAATGAGCCAGTGCCCCTTTAATATGCATGTCAAAGTCTCTTCTATGGGAATTGTGTGTCAAACGTCTGTCCTTAAAGCTGGGTTTTGTAAAAAAATTGTTCTCTTGGAGTTTTCTCCAGGCCTCCACTGAAAATAGCACCTCAGATACCCAAGCCACTAATCTAACCTGGGTATCCTGGGAAATTGTGCGATGACTTTGTATGTTGAACGATGATAATAAAGCAGTGTGATCTCATGGTACATTTGCATTGTTATAGTGAGTAATGCTGCAAGGAAAATAGTTCTGGCAATTTTAAACTGTCCATTTTTAAAAGTTGTATGTTTTTCTGTGGTACAAAGAAGAAAGAGTGTCAGGATGGGATATGAAATGTACATAATTAATTCCTGCTTGTAGTAAAAGTCAAAAGAATGGTTTTAGAGAAAGTTGTGAAAATGAGCTTGCATTACATGTTAACATTGCTTACAGTTGACAGTAGGGGATGAACATGAAGTAGAAGTGTGCACAGATGGAGACGGATGGTGACACTTGGCATGCAGCAATTTTTTTTATAGCAGATCAGATATTGTTATGGAGACACATCCATTTACTAACAGGGTTAAGGAATGGCTTTGGCCTAGACAAGTGGGCTTTGTTATGCTCATGGTCTTTGGTTGCAAGTAGAGTATGAATGATGCATAGATGACAACCATGTGGTGTTGGAAAACAAATAAATGCGTTGCCCTGTGTTTGCTAGTACATTGTTAGCGAATGCCCTGTTTGGAGTATGGTGTTTGTGGCTACAGCTACTAGCACTGTGTCAATGTATATGTGTCATGAAGTATGTATGTGCCTCTCTGATTAGGGGTAGTTGTAATGGACAACAGAAAAGTAGGTGTGTTGGGTTGCTTATCAACATAACTCTCATGTGACCCTAATTTTTGGCTCATACTTTTGCTCTGACATCCTGCAATCCATAATGTTTTTTGAAAAAGTT